>NC_052354.1:34537267-34553035 GCF_009727055.1 Benincasa hispida | reverse complement strand
TAGTTTTTAACTTTAACAGTTTCACTCCTTTTTTTGGGGGTTTCTTTTTTCCTTTTTTATACAAGTGATAATTGTTTTTCGAACTCTTTGACAAAATCAATTTTGTTTTTATATTATGTATTTTTTTTTTTTGTTTTAGAGTTTGGAATTGGCTACATTTGTTTAAAGGTGTTTGGTGCTTTCGATTTGGTTGATGTCTCAGAAAATGTCTTGTTGGATGTCTCGTGTGCCGCCGATTCTGGAGAATTATTTTTCTTTCTTATTTGTTCTCGTACAGTTCTTTGCACTTGTACATTTTTTCCTTATTTATGAGTCTATTGAGATTGGTGGATTTCTCCTTATTATGTGTCTGCTGATATTGGATGGGATGAGTTTCCTTCCACCGCATCTTTTAAAGGGCAATTTGCTTACTTGTTAGGGTTATTATTCTGGATTGAACATCTTTATATTGAGGAAGGTTTTGTTTGTGATGGCTGAGAGCAAGAAAACAGTTTTTGAGTTTTGAACAAGTTTTTGATGGAGCAATATTCATTGATACAATTAATCTTGATCTTATATAAAGCCTAAGACTTCTTCATTGCTTGAGAAGGGATTCTCTAACTTAAGGAGTGCCTAAATTCTCTATGTGAAGATGTGTTCACAACAAGGTGGATAGATTATCATTGAGAAGTGTTCTCACTTTTTGGGAGAGCCTAAGAAATAGCCTACTAATATTCACTTACTTAGGGAGAACCTAAGGGTACATTTAAAGAGTTGAGTAATTCGTGCATTATTGTTTTTGTCATCCATTGATAGATAAATACTATGTTGTAATTGCTTAACTTCATATTAGTAAAAGTATCTTTCCATGGGCACACTTTCCCCAAACATAGGTGGTATTCTACGGAACTGGATCATTAAACTTTTTGTTCTGTCTTTTTTGTCCATCGCTTTACTTTCTGGTTGTTATTGAAATTGGAGACATATCATGTGCGACATTATTTTACTGTGTGGTCGAATACCTTTATTTTAGTTAGTACTATAGCGTCTCACCTTTAATGTGGGTACCTCGATCATGGAAGGAATAAAAGAAGGTTGTTCTACCACACAACCTCATGTCCTTGATGGCTCCAACTACTTGTACTATAAGGCTAGAATGACTTCCTTCTCGAAGTTCATTGATAATAAGACATGGAAATCTGTCATAACTGGATGGTCTTATCCACGGATTGTAGGTACTGATGGTAAAGAAGTTTTAAAACTGAAAATTGAGTGGTATGAAACAAAGGATGAAACATCTCTGGGAAACTCGTGTGCTCTCAATGCCATCTTTAATGGAGTTGACCGAAACATTTTTCGTCTAATTTTTACCTGTAGATTTTACCAAAGAAGCTTGGGACATCTTGTCCTTGGCTCATGAGGGAATATCATAAGTTGAGTTGTCTAGGCTTTAGCTATTAACTTTCAAGTTTGAAAATTTTAAGTTGCTTGATGATGAATCTGTTGTAGAGTTCAATGTTTGGCTGTTAGATATTGCCAAGGAATCTTTTCTCCATGCTCGAAGAGAAAAGATGGTTAGAAAAGTACTTCGTTCATAGCCCAAGAAGTTTGATATGGAAGTCACCGCTATTGAGGAAGCTCATGATATTTCGATAATGAAATTTTATGAGTTGTTTGTGTCTTTATTAACTTTTGAAATGTCTCTGGAAAAAAATATTGGCAAGAAGAGCAATATACATTATACTTCATATTAATTATATTAATATAATTAATAGCTTAAATACGCTAATATTCCTTGTTTTTATCTTTAGTGAGCTAACAAGGGGATCTTATGGCCTACAAATTAGAAGCTCCAATGATACAAGATTAATCAATTAAACTCTTTAATTAGATTAATCTATATTCATTAAGAGTCGATCACTACACCACTAAATACTAACAACTGCACTCTTCATACTGTAGATATATTTTTGTGTTCATGGATATAACCAAATAACAGTAAGTTGACTCTTCAATAATTGCACATAACTACAGCTGGGACAAATTTTATCCTGTAGTTACATATAACTCTTTATGTACCATTGATCCCTCTAAAGAACAAACAATTTATAGTCCTATTATAAACTAACCTTCTTGGGCCTATGAGAGAGTGAGGTCTCATTGTTCAGACCCAGAATAAGCTATTAAGGGAGAAATTTCCCTAAAGACGGGAAGGTGTGAATTCCATCTTGTGTAGTTGTGTTCCCATCTTCTCACTTCGACTGATTTCCAAAATATTAGGCTTATTGATGATGGAGTTGACTATCAACATGCGGAAGCAATTATGGATCTAAGCACTCTAATTATATTATTTTTAAAGAAAAACATGCATGTTCAAGAGATAACCAAAAATAGGGTTTTATGTATACAACCAAAAATAGGGTTTTATGTATACAACCTTTGTAGATGTTGGGTTGTATGTCATAAAACTCGCAGTTTGTAATATTAAATATATTCTATTATCAATAAATATGTTATTGACGTTTATTCAATAAAACTGTTATTGAATATGTGAATTGCACTTATAAAGACTAAATCCAATAAACTAAAGATCCATGGCTATTATTTGAATACATGAATTTTATGTGGAGACATAAGAGTGGATCAAGTTTAGTAAATAGTCAAAATGGTCTATAGTATACGAATAAGGCTGGGTACCTTATTCTGGTAACACTATCGGATGCGACCCACTCTGTAGTTGTTACAATTTGTTGTAAAGTGCTACAAACGAAGTGATCTTGATTCATTTATGTATTGACATGAAGAGTGGGGGCGTCTTATGCATTGAGTTTGCATAAGATCGAACAAAGAATTAAGTCACTCTTATTTTATAACACCGTTTACTATTTAAGACTGATTATTTCAAAGCGATGATCTAGGTGTGCATGAATGGGGGTTGGCTCAACAGCCTCGGCTCAATAAGTCTCCCATTTCAGGGGTAAGACCGAGTAGATAGTTGGGGACATAGGGTGTAAGACCAAATTCACTCCTACCAGCTTTTAGGGGTAGTTGATAATTAGCATAAATGCCAGTTATTATGAGCCTTTTATTTAGAATTATGAGGGCTGACAAGTAGAAAATGCGGTGATAATACTTAGAATTTGTGAAAATTTGAGTTTTGCGTCAATTAGTATCTAAATCCTCACTGACCCAATATTATGCGTTACTCTGTGCCAAAGTATCTATTTTTGTAGCCATTGCAGGAATCTAAGCACTCGCAATCAAACGCATGCACTGAAGCCAGGCGAACGCAAAGACAAACGCATGTGCTGAAAACCGAGCTATTGCATAGACGAATGCATACGGTGATCGAATGTGTCCATCGCATGGAAGTTGAGGTGATCGAATGTGTCCATCACATGGAAGTTGCAGTGATCGAATGCGTCCACCACAGGGATGTTGCGGTGATCGAATGCGCCCATCGCATGGAAGTTGCGGTGATCAATTGGAAATTGTGGCCATGGAATGACGACCATAATAGAAGGATGATCACTAGATGGGTAGAATGCATTGATACTTCAGCTGAATCAAGCTCGGACGCATACCTTGGAAGTATCAACAAGATAAGACGATGTGACATTGCCCATATCGCGACAAAGGCAGTAGTGAGACATAATGCAATCATGATAGCTGTCGACAATTAAACTCTATAAATAGCCTTTTGGACCTTCATTTCAAGAAATCCAAACTTCTGCCTTAAGGTAGAGGTTTACGATCACGGATGAGAGCTGAACAAGATTTTCAATGAGAATTCTTCACCTCCACAAACCAGACTGAGTGACGACTAGAGCTTTCGCCGGAGATAGAGCTCGAGAGAGACATCTCCACCATTCATCCATGGCACCACCGGTAGCCTTGACGTAGAGTCTTTCATTTCTCTTCTAACCTATGTATTGTATTACATATTAGCTTAAGATATTAAGACAATTTGAAGTCAATGCATCTCTTGATTCCTTCAATGCCATATTCTTCATCATCTTTATCTATATTATTGGTTATCTTCAACTTTTATTTATCAAAGGCGATCGCATACTTAATCGTGTAGCCTAGAGATTGGACGCATGTAGCAACCCACAGAGAGGTGTGCGTTGTGCGAGTTTAGTGAGTTAATCCTCTTTGCTTAGTGAAAGGCTATAGTAATGCTTGTCTATGGGTTGTTGCATTGCTTGTCTATAAGTTAAATAACTGCGTTTAACTGCCTGAGAAGGTAAGAGATGGAATGCACTAAAGCAAAGTATGCATTGTTCCTAGAGATGGAATGCACCATGCACTATAGAGATATAGTCATGCGGTTGACCACCGAGAGGTGTACGATGCGTTAGTGTGACGAGCTGGGATTACTCGGGCGATTTAAGATAATAAACACTTACTATGCGTTAACGGTTGTTGTGTATCTACCAATTCTCATTGCAAGTCTCCTATTGCTCTATCTGTTTAGTTAGGAGTAGGAGTAATGTGTATATCCATTAAACTTCTTCTTTTTATTTTTATTCATCACCTCAAACGCATTGCTTCACAAGTATTATTGAGTGACAAGTCCCTGTGTTCGACCTCGGATTACCCGAGAAACTTGCGTTTACGTAATACTTGGCGCAAGCGTAAGAAAACTTGTGATAGGAACACATGGTCATTGCATACTAGATTAACATATTTTCATTCCGACACATGACCTCAAATGCATGGGCATAAATGAATAGCTTAAGCCATGTCTAATGCATGATTGCATTTACAACCCCATCCATCCCTAATTTTTCCGTCTAACAATAGTAGAGAGGTTGTTCCCTTAAGTGCTGACTCTAGGTCTTGAACAAGGGGCTTCACCTCCTCATTGGCTCGAGAGGGACTCGATTTAGTGATTGGATAAAAAATCAATTGTTCATTAGATGATTAGTGGGACTTAAGAAGCAAGATCTAATCTTGCGGGTAAAATAGCTTTTGACCCAACCGTTATTCTAAACAACCTGTGAAGGGTAAACTTACTAATCATGGATATATTGAGTGGACATAATATATCTACAGCGAGGGGAGTGCAGGGGGCTTTAGTGGAGTGACCTGGTAGTTAACAAATGGTGGTTAATTAGCTGGTAAATCATAGATCATTAGAGCTCATGATCTATAGGTCCATGAGATCCCCCTACTAGCTCATATCAGACTAAACCTCATAAGAGTGTGATGAACGAATTTGAAGTGTTTAAATTTGGTTTTTAGAGAAAAACAATAAATATATACGATATATTTAATCTAATTTTAAATTGTGAATAAAACATAAAGAGAGAGAGAATATGAGATATCTAAATAAGATTTAAATATCAAGATTATGAATAGGGATTCATATTCATTGGGATTATTGTTGGATTTAATATTAAATTAAATTAATTAAATTTTTTATTTAATTATTTAATATTAATATAATTTTAAAATTGATTATTAGAATTAATTTTGAAATTAAATGGAATTGGTCAAAATTGCATTAAAAGTCAAATTTTTACTAGATAAAAAATGCAATAGAAGTCAAATTGTTGACTTTTATCTTTGAAAGTAAGGAAATCAAATTTGTTGACTTTGGACTTTGACATTGTCCAAGTTAGTGGAAAGATCCGAAAAATTATGAGTGAGAAATGTCAACTCTTGCATTGTTGAGTGTTGTCTTCATCTGAAGACACTTGCCCCATTAAATCTCACTTTGAGTTAGTGGCTTTTTTAGTGTCAAATTCTCATCAAACTCAAAGTTGCATGTTTTGCATGTAATGGTCTTTAATAAGGAAGAGTTTATGATTGTTTAGAATCTTGTTCCTCTCCAAATTAGTCCTTCACCAGATTCCACCATCCCGTTTTAGGCTCAAAGAATAGTCGGGAAGACTCTCGTGGTGGTCTATGAACCATTCATGAGGAGATTGGAGCTAATTTGGAGAAGATTCAAAGTCTACATAGGTTGTATTCTTCTTCCTCTTTTATTTGACTTAATTGCATGCTTATCACCCATACATATTAAAAGATTGTCCACATAGTCAGGTGTTCACAGTTCACTCAGGATTAAGGTCAAGTCACTTATAGTCATCCTAGTGAAATGTTAGTCTATTTAAGTAATGATGTTATAAAGAGAAACCAACATTTCACTGTTCGATCTTATATAAACTCTTTATATAGGATACCCTCATTCACATGCCTCTACATGCATGATATGGATCATATCGTTTGTAACACTTACAACTTTTATAATATTTACAAAGCGGGTCATATCCACAGTGTCATCAAGATAAGCCACCCCACCTTATCATATACTGCAAATCCAATTCTCACGGCATATGACTGGTGAAATGAACTATATCTCTGAGTTAAAGGTTGTAAGCTCTAGGCAAGTCACCTTTTGAGATGGGACAACTCGGAAAATTATAGGAAAAAGAAAGCTCTAATATCCTGGTCTGCCATCCCTTGATAATGTAATGCTAATAGATGGCCTTACGACCAATCTCATCAGTATAAGTCAACTGTGTGACCAAGGGCTCAATGTCAATTTAATTAAGGACAAGTGTGTTGTCAAAGACAATGACAAAACATCTGTTATATTAGGTATACGTTTTTCTTATAACTGTTATCTATGGTCCTTTAATGTATCTGATTAGGTATGCAATGTTTATATTCAAGATGAGACTATGTTATGGCTCAAATGTCTTGTCCATGTAAGCATTAAATCATTTCAAAAGGCTCTACCAAAAATTTCATTATTGGTCTTCCTTTCATGCATGGTGACAACAACGTAATCTGTGGAGAGTGTCAAGCAGGTAAGAAAATAAGGGTATCTCACAGACAGGTACCACACACTACTTTTAATAGAGTCCTAGAAATTATACATATATATCTCATGAGTCAAATGCAAGTTGAAAGTCTCAGTGGTAAACGATATGTTCTATATGTTTATGAGTTTTCTCGGTTTAGCTAGGTGCACTGTCTTAGGAAAAAGTCTGATGCATATGATGTTTTCAGAACTCTGTCTTTTTAGCTACAAAGGTAAAAGGACCTTCATATCACTAAGACTTGAAGTGATCATGGGAAACAATTTGAAAATGCACAATTAAAGAGTTTTGGAGCTTTGAGGAAACCAAGAAGTGTTCACAGAATCAGTGACAGCCGAGCAAGGTGGAATAATATTGAGATTCTGAGCTCTATCGGTGAAGTTTAAAGGCCAAAGTTTATAGTAAGCAAGTTAGGACATTTCTAAAAAAGTTTGTAGAAGGAAGTATCTTGAAAAAAGTTCTGGAATGAGGCGTAAACTGAGATTCAAAATGAATATAGAAATTAGAGTTCAAAATGAGGCCAGAGGAAACCAGGGAACTTGGAAAGAGAGAAAGATTCTAGCAAAACAAGGTGAGTGGTATTATTTTACGGTCTTAAGAATTTATTTTATGATTTATGTTTATGTTGTGAATGAGTAGCAAGAAAGAGAGTGAGAATATGTGGTCGGGATGGTCAGGGGGTGAACAGACCAAGTTCTTAAGCCCGGAGCAAAATCTCAAAGGATGGTCAGAGGGCCATAAAGCCTAGTTCCTGAGCCTGTGAGAGGAACCTCGTATGGAATGGTCAGAGGGCCGATAGACCTAGCTTCTGAGCCCATAAGTGGGGATCTATGTCCACATAAGGAACATAGGAGATTAAATAAGTATTAGTTTTAACTATCTACCGCATGTGTAGGTAGAGTTGAAAACAAACTCATTCGAGACTGAGGTTTGGATGTTAACCTCATAATGTGATATGTTTTTATTCCTATCCATGATCACTTGTTATGTTGTTATGTTTTTATTTGGGACTGAGGTAGGTAGGGTTGAGAACAGACTCATTCGAGTTGAAAGAGACTTGTTATGTTGTTACCACTCACTAGGCTTCTTGAAGCTCATTATTTTCTTTGATGTTTTTCTTCAAAGGTAGCGAAAGATGAGAAGTTTTAGGCTGCTGCTAAGGTCAATATTTGTCACACTATATCCACATTTTTGGATTTAAGTTGTTGTTGTAAACATTTGTAGCTAAGTTTTTTAGTTGTATAAACGTTATACTGTTTGTAATAAAATAAGTTTGGCCAAATAGTTGTTGCTTTTTTACTTGGCTTTATCTTTAATGAGTGAAAAAGGTCAGATGGACAGTAGGTATCACAAAAGGATGGTATCTTCCATCCTCACGCCTCCTGTTGGATTAAAGAGGTGAACTTGGGATGGGGTGTGACAAGTTGGTATTAGAGCATAAGTTTCTAGGAAACTTTTGGTTTGAGTTCAAGAAAACCAAAGTATTATGTAGTAAAGTAGATCCATAGGTTTAAGGAAAACTTGGGAATTAGTCAAAGTTAAACTAGAGGAATAGTGGAAGTGGCAGACTTAGCAAACAACCCGAGCTGGAACTCACAACGCTACCTGAAGATCTGTCGAGGAAGGTAAGAATGAATTAAGTTATCCTGAATTAGAGTTTTATATAGAAAAGTTATTTTTAGATCGTTTGGTTCGACGACTAGCCAAGAGGTTAGGAGAAGTACCGTTGGACAAACTAAGGAAGTTAATATCAGAATAACACAGTAGAAGTATAGTAATAGACAAGGTTATAAAGGTTTGCGACAAAGGTTGTTATGAAACCTTAAACCGGAGTAGGTCCGAGCAAATTTCGAGGACGAAATTTCATAAGAGGGAAGTAATTGTGAAACACAAATCCTATTTTCCCTACTTAGGTGAGTAATTAGAGAAATCAAAGGTATAAGTTAATTTTATGTTGTAGGAAGAAGATTAGAGAAAAAGGAAGAAGATATTATAAAGTGTGGAAATAAGACTCTCGGGTTGCTTTGTGTTGGCCTTTAGTAAGTGAAGAATTGGCAAAGTATGGATGCCCACAAGTAGGGATGTGTTGGTGTTAGGAAGCATTGACGCATGAGGCTTTTGTGTGTGTGTGCCAACAAAGGTTAATTGTGTTGAGGTTGATGCCCTAATCTCTCATTGGGTCCTGTAGTTTGTAAACACTTGTATTGAACAAACGCTTGTGATGTAATAATATGAGATATTTTCTTTACTGTTGTCTATGAAACATGAGATGTTTTAATTGCTTTACCACAGACCAATAAACTAAGATCCCTGGTTGTCGTTGTAATTTAAGCATGTATGTGGAGACATACAAGTGGATCATGCCTTAAGTGATAATCAAAATGGTCTGTAGTATATGGATCTAGGAAGGAAACCTTATCCTGGTGACACTACGGATGTGACCCACTTTGTAGATAGTTACAAGTGTTGTGATGTGCTATAGATGGTTTGATCCTAATCATTCATGTGGAGACATGCGATCGCGGGTGTCCTTTACAAAAGAGTTTATATATGATCGGACCACGAAGTGTTTAGTCTCATGACCTTAATCCTGAGTGAGTTGAGAACTCCTGCATTTGAGGGCAGTTTTTTGATTTGCGTGGGTGCGAGTAGCCAGATTGCCGACTCAAACCTACCACTTTGGGGATTCCTCTGATTGAAGAGCTGGAAACTCAACTACACAGGATGGAATTCACTCTTTTCCTGAAGCATGGGTAAGTGGATAGATTGCTCCTAAGGGCTGGTTCCGGGGTCGGTTCCGAGGTTCAAGGCCCGAGAGGTGTCCACTCATTGTAGGACTATGATGTATTGTTCATTAGAGGGATTAGTGGTACTTATGAAGTAACTCTTATCAAAAAGTACCTATGAGTGGAAGCAAGATCGTTCCAAATTTCTTGTGACAGAAATACCGCATTCACCAACAAACATACTAGTTATGCATTTAACAACAAATTACGACATGCTTTTCAAACTTAAACAACAAAGGACCGAGAGACATACCTCTTGAAGAACTTTTGTTCCTTGATCTCTCGCTATAGTCAAACTTAGCGACTCTCGGTATCCTGTGCACACCAATTCTATCGTCCACCAAATTTCGCTATCGCTCACCACTGAACCGTCTTCTACACGAATAGGCAGCAAGGAGGAAGGCAGCAAGGAGGACACAACCATTCAGTAACCTCAGTATTATCGAAGTAAGAATCCAGGAGGTGTGGGCTCTGTTGGATTTGGTAGAGGGAAGGAGGAAGGAACGATCGTTTACAACGACGAAGCAAGTGGGAAAGGTTTTATATCTATCGTATAGACGGATGCTTGATCGTTTAGCTAAGGGTGCACGATTGTTTAGTAAAACAGTGTTGGTCGTTTAGACAATTGTTTAGGTAAATCGCTCGTGCGTGCGATCGTTTAGCAAAGACTATGTGATCGTTTAGGTAATCTGCACATGTACACGATCGTTTAGTAAAACTTGAGCTATCGTGTATGCTCTCGTATGCTAAACGATGGGCAGTGTACTAATTATGGAGCGATAGTCTAATGTATTTGCAAAATATATACTATTTTCATTTTATTCTTCAGTTACAAATACTGAATGTAACCTCCCACCATCTCATACGATTATGGAGAAAAACCACCAACAATTATCTCATAACCTATAGTTTAATATCACGTCATATGCAACATATTTATATCCTTTTCCTCCTATTAATGTATCTTATACATTATGTCAACTATATCATATATAATTGACCAGTTTAATCATATCATATATAATCAAACTCCCTCTTGTCAATTTGAACACTTCAAACTAACCAAAAAACTAATTCTCAACTTAAATCCATTAAGTTGCCAAGAGAACCTTATGGGTCTGTGGCTCAAAGCTCGAACGTACGTGAATAGCTGACTAAACTCTTTAGTCATGAGATCCACCATTTATTAACTGTCAAGCATTCCACTAAAGACCAACAGTGCACTCTTCTCACCACAGATACATTTCTGTGTCCATCGGATACAACCAATCAACAGTACGATAACCCTTCACAGATGCTCGTATGTACAACTAGGCCAATTTACCGTTTTCCTCTATAGTTACATCTAACTCTTTAAGTACCACTAATCCCTCTAATGAACAATACAACATAGTCTTACTATGTGTGGACACCTCTCGAGCCAAGAGAAGGTGTGTGGCGCCACATCATTCAAGCTCCGAAATCAGCCCTTAAGGGAGCAATCTATCTACTTACCCCTTCTTTGGGGAAGAAGTGAATTCCATCTTATGTACCTAAGTTCCCAGTTCCCAAATCAGACTACTCCTCAAAGTGGTAGGTTTGGTCGGCAATTTAGCCTCTCACACCCATGCAAATCAAAGGACTGCTCTCAAAGGCAGGAGTTCTCAATTCACTCGAGATTAAGGTCATGTAACTATGGTCATCCTAGTGAAATGAAACCTCTGTCATGAACGACATTATATAATGAGACTATAACACTTTGTGGTTCGGTCTTATACAAACTCCTTTGTATAGTACAACCCCGCTCGCATTTCTCCACATGAATTATCAACATCAGACCATCTGTAGCAAGTCACAACACTTGTAACTATTGGATAAAGCGGGCCACATCCATAGCGTCACCAAGATAAGGTTTCCCTCCTATATCCATATACTACAAACCATTTTGGTTATCATTTAAGGCATGATCCACTTGTATGTCTCCACATACATGCTTAAGTTACAATGAAAACCAGGGATCTTAGTTTATTGGTTTGTGGTAAAGCAAATAAAACATCACATATTTCATAGACAACAGTGAAGAACATATCATATATTATTACATCATAAGTGTTTGTTCAATACAGTGTTTACAAACTACATGACCCAATGAGAGTTTAGGGCATCAACCCGAACAACTTAAGGAGTTAGATGCAACTACAGGGCCAAAACGGTTATCGTACTATTGAGTGGTTATATCTGATGGACACAGAAATATATCTGTAGTGAGAAAAGTGCAGTTGTTGGTCTTGAGTGGAGTGCCTGGCAATTAACGGATGGTGGATCTTATGGCTAAAGAGTTTAGTCAGCTATTCATGTACAGTTGAAGCTTCAAGCTATAGGTTCATATGGTCCCCTTGGTAGCTCAATGGATTCGAGTTGAGAATAAGTTTTTGGATCAGTTTGTAGTGTTGAAATTGACAAGAGAGAGTTTGGTTATATATAAGATAATTAAACTGGTTCAATTATATATGATATAGTTGCATGATGTATGAGATACATAATTGGAGGAAATTGATGTAAATATGATTTATATCAAGTAAAGGAGAAAAGAACTATGGTTTAAAATTTCCATATGATGTGATATTAAAACTATAGGCTAAAAATATAATATGATAAGTTAGTTACTATATTTATTTATAATTAAAACAATTATGAGATAATTGTAGGCGGTTTCTCCATTAATTGTGCGGGAAATGGGAGGTTTTATTCAGTTTTCATAACCGAAGGATAAATGAAAAATGTTTCCTTTTTGTAGGAATCACATCATTTGAGTACATAACCAATCGTTTAGCTCATGAGAGACCGTACGACAGCCTTCTAAGCTTTTGACTAAACGATCGTGTACACGCGCTATTATCTAAACGATCGTGTAGCAATTTACTAAACGATCACATGTAGCTGGTTTCTCTAAACGATCGTGTAATCAATTAAACCTATTTTACTAAACGATCGTGTACCTTTACTAAACGATCAAGCACCATAATCTATACGAAAGACAGTATCTTTCTCCAACTTGCTTAGTCGTATAGTGCGATCGTTGTTTCCTCCTTCCCTCTACAAAATCTAGAAGAGGCCAAAGCTTCTGGATTCTCACTCCGAGAATACTAAGGTTATCGAGTAGTGTGTCCGAAAGGTTGCCTATTTGTAGAGAAGATTGTCCGTGGTTGACTAGACAATCCACTAGACGATTGGGTTGGTGTTCGTAGCGACAGCGAGAGGTGCTATTCCAGACTACACGAGTGTGAGAGAAAGTTAGAAGAAAAGATCTCAAAGGTATGTCTCTCGTTCCTTTGTATTTATTTATGAAAACATGTCGTAATTTGTCCTAAAATGCATAACTAGATTGTATATTTGTGAATGCGTGTAATTTTGTCACAATGAATTTGGAACGATCTTGCTTTCTCTCATAGGTTCTCTTTGATAAGACTTCCTTCAAACTGAAGTTAAAGTGTGGTGCTTGGCAAGGCCCATGTGGGACGCATGAAGGCCCAAGCATTGGTAAGAGGTGTCGCTAAGCTAGGCATCATGCATTGGAATGTGATGCTTGGCAAGGAAAAGTGTGAGCGCCAGGTAGCTGCGTGATGGCATGAGGTGCTGGCTGAGCGTTGGCATGAGTGGTTTGCTCAGGCATTGGAATATCATTGGGCATACGCAAGGCGAGGCGCTGATGAACGCGCACGAGCAGAACGGTTGGCATAAGGCGTTGTGTGTGGAGAGTGAGCATTTGTTTGCGCGCGAGGCGCTGGGCACACGGTGTGCGCTGGAGCTATCCGATGAAGCTAGGCAGTGTACGATGAGGTATGTGATGATGGGCATGTGATGTGCACTAGGGCTGAACGATGAGGCAAGGCGATGCACGCTGAAGCTATGCGATGAGCGTGACAAGGCCGTGCGATGCTCATGAAATACCAAAGCTTGAAAGACCATGTGATGAAGGTGTTTTGCAATAGTCTATAAAGTATGCACCAATGATAAGGCTTGGCATGAGACGCGTTGATAAGTTTTCCCATGCGTTGATAGTGTGCTATGCGTTGATGTTGAAGGATAAAGGCATGGGATAAACCTTGTCCATATGCCTAGGAAGTTGAGGTTAGTTGATCGCATTAGGAGGGCAAGCCAAGGCCTATGCATTGGTACCATGCGATGGCTAGGGCATTTGAGGTTAAAAAGAGCTTCACATGCGCTTACGGCAAGTGTAGCTTGGACGTGGAGTTGTCGTTGGTGGTGGCATGCGATGGAAAGGATGTGATGGTAATAGTCCTAGTTGAACACATGCACCAAGGGTGCATCATGCAAGGAGAAGAGTATGCGACTAAATAAGGGCTTGCGATGACTTGAGGTTAGTATGACACAAAGGATGGTGATGTGATGGCCAATTCATGTAATTAAGTAAGCATATGGCCATGTAGTTGGTAGGATGTGATGACAAGGGAAACTTGGAGAACAATTAGGAGTTAGCAATTCATC
The DNA here is from genome assembly GCF_009727055.1 of Benincasa hispida. NCBI lineage: Eukaryota > Viridiplantae > Streptophyta > Magnoliopsida > Cucurbitales > Cucurbitaceae > Benincasa > Benincasa hispida. The sequence continues at coordinate 34,538,949 of NC_052354.1, read as the reverse complement.
CGGACATGTGGCTAAACCAAGTGAAGTTGAGCTTAATTTGAGAGGAGATGGCTGCACAATAGAACATGCAAAGAGGAGTATACGTGTTGGTTAAGATGGAAAAGACACCTCAAAGTAGGAGTTAGAAGAGAAGTAGGTGGTGGCAAAGCAATGTGAAGACACTCCAAAAGTTCACTAAGTAGGAGGTGTCATGTATTGAAGCCTTAAGAGATGATGAGGATTAGTTGCTAAAGGCCTATAAATACCACATCAAGGCTTCTCTTTAGTTCATAGAACAAATTCTCTTCAAAGAAAGTTAGGAAGAGTGGTTGAAGACAAGTTTGGAGTATGCCTTATGTTAATCATGAAGAGCATGCGTTGATAGCAAAAACCATGCCCCGTCCAAGAAGGCAGAAGGTGTTCGTTCGCTCATCTGTTATGGCTGTGCGGCCAGTAGCACAAACTATTCAAAATGAGGAGTTCTCCCAAACTACTCGTGCAAATCAGGTGATTCTTAAGCCAAAATCATAGAAATTGAGTGTGGTTTTTGGGTCAGCTGCCGCAAGGAAAATCTAAAAAAAGGGCTATCAAAATCAAAGGAAATCGAGAAATGTTCACAAAATCAGTGATAGCAGAGCAAGGTAGAGTAATCTTGAGATTTTGAGCTCTTGCGGTGCAATTTAAAGGCCCAATTTTAAGGTAAGTAAGTTAAGAAATTTATAAATAAGTTTTTAGAAGGAAGTATCTTGAAATAAGGTCTTGAATGACGTGTAACCTGAACTTTAAAATGAATATGGAAATTAGGGTTCAAAAGGAAGCCAAAGGAATCTAGGGAACTTGGAAAGAGAGAAAGGTTCCAGCAAAACAAGTTGAGTGGTATTATTTTATGGTCTTAAGCATATCTTTTATGATTTATGTTTATGTTGTGAATGAGTAGCAAAAACAAGAATGACAATATGTGGCCAGGATGGTCAGGGGGTCAACAGACCTAGTTCTTAAGCCAAGAGCAGAATCTCACGAGATGGTCAGGGGGCCATAAAGCCTAGTTCTTGAGTTTATGAGAGGAACTTCGTATGAGATGGTTAGAGGGCCGACGAGCCTAGATTCTGAGCCCATAAGCGGGGATCTATATGCACATAGGGAACACAGGAGATTAAATAAGTAATAGTTTTAATTATCTACCGCGTGTATAAGTAGGGTTGTGAATAGACTTATTTAAGACTGAGGTTTGGATGTTAACCTCGTAATGTGATATGATTTTATTGCTATAAGTTGAAAGAGACATGTTATGTTGTTATCACTCACTAGGCTTCTTGTAGCTCATTCTTTGCTTTCAAGTTTTTCTTCCCAGTTAGCTAAAGATGAGGAGTTCCAGAGTGCTACTAAGGTTAAGGTCTGCCACGCCATAGCCACACTTCTGAATTTAAGTTGTTGTAAAAATTTGTAGTTAAATCTGGAAATTGTATAAATGTTATACTATTTGTAATAAAATAAGTTTAGCCAAACAGTTGTTTCTTATTTCCTTGGCTTTAAGTTTAATGAGTGAAAAAGGTTCAACTGGGCATTAGGTATCACAAAAGGGTGGTATTTGTTGTCCTCACCCCTTCTGTTGGGTTAAAGAGGTGAACTCGGAAGGGGGTGTGACATTTTACCATTGAGAGAAAGGAGATAGAAGAAGAACATTGTTTTTTTTTTTTTTTTTT
>NC_052354.1:34406049-34537262 GCF_009727055.1 Benincasa hispida | reverse complement strand
AGAAAGGTTCTCTGAATTCCTCTCCTCTCTCTTCATCTAAAACTCTTATTCTTCTCCCTTCCCTCAATCCAATTGGGTTCTCTACCTAAGAATACCAAGGTCTCCAATTTGTGGTGTCCCAATTGGCCTTTTTGACTTTGTTTGTGATTTGAAAATCGAGGGATTTCTTGAATTTCTTGGAGAATGTCTTCAAAGGTAAAGTTTCATGAACCCCTAAACTTTTTGTTGTTGAGCATGTTGTGGTAAATTTTATAACTGCATAATCTATTTATTTATTCTGTAAAATTTCTTTCTCTGTAAAAATGGGATTTAGGAGTTTTTTGCATCCGCTCAAAGGCCCTTCAATGTGGAATCCTTCATTCAGAAGGTTCGTCAACATTCTATTCAAAGCCATAAGACTTGATCGCAGTGTTAAATCTTATATTCTAGGATCTAGAAGCTTATTTTAACCCATAAATGGAACTTTTAAGCTTACAATTTTTTTGTTCTTGACCCTGTTCAATGAACCATTCTGGTTGAGAGATGTAAATACTTTAATCAAGATGGCCATTCAAGAAACCTGTCTCCACATGCATTTTCCATAGTTCGTAGTCATAATATGCGGAAATGGATAAAAGTATCCTTATTGATTTTATCATGGCAAGAGAAAGTTTTTTCGTAGTTAACCTTCTCAATTTTTGTAAAACCTTTTGCCATAAATCTAGCTTCATAGGTTTGCACCATGCCAGTTTGGTCTCGCTTTCTCTTGTAGCCCCATTTACAACCTATAGGTTTAACCCCATATGGTTGATCTACAAGTTCCAAGATGGAATTGAAGTAAATTGACTTCATTTCTATGTCCATGTCTTTTATTCATTGTTCCCTCTCAATATCTTCCATTGCCTGTTTAAAGGATAATAGATCCTCGAGACTATCATCAGGTATGTGCTGTGTGGTTAATACGATGAAATAATTGTGTAGATTGTGATGGTGGTGTATGCGTTGTGCATGCAAGTTTTCTTAGCAAGATCCAAGTATAAACCCTATTAAGTTGCCTGGTAAGCCCAGGGTCGAACACAGGGACTATGGAAACAGTATGTGACGGTGATTTCTGATAACTTTGCGATGACAAATAAAACAATGTATTGGTTGGTATGTTTATTTAATGTATAAATTCTACATGGCAGAATTGAGGAAAGAGTTAATAATACGAAAGATACAATGAGTTTGCGGGGGACGGGTTGAGAAGGGTTTTAGCTAACACTTCCTAAGATTGCGTTCACATTATGCGACCATGCTACATTTATACAATAGAAAGTCATCTCTCAATGCAAATGTTATAGCTCCTAGTTTTAGAATGCATGCGATGTATGCAATGATGTCTATAGGACTTATGTCTAAGTCTCTATTCTTGTCTATGTGATGATGAATGACACACATATACACAAGGCGACCGCATATTACCATAACCTATTTCTAGGATGCATGCGATGTATGTAGGAAAATAGAGATTATCTCTAAGTCTCTATCTCTTGCTTATGTGGATCTAATCTTGCTTTTTCAAGTCTAGATTATAACCTAGCTCTCTCAAGTCTTAGGTTCTTTCTTTAGACTCTCTTTCGAGTAGCTCTAAAGGGGTGATGGACGCAACATAAGACAAGATGATCGCATACAATAAAGATCTTAGGTCATGCTAGTTAAGTACTTCTCAACCTATCCAGACATTTAGTTACTCATGCATAATGTATAGAGAGTGAACAGATGTAGAAATGTAGGTTCCATTCTATAAAAGAATCAAAATACAGAATGACAATGGGAAATAAAGATAAAGAGCCTGGTAGAAATTTCTTGCTTCCCAAGGCTTTTACACTGTTTTTCTCTAGTCTGCTCAAAGAACAATCTTACTTTCACAAGAGTCGACCCTCTCTCTGTTTTCCACGCTCCCTGGCACTCTTTCAAGCTGACCAGGACGATCTTCTGGCGTCATCTCTCTTCTCTCGCCTCCGCCTTCTAAGTATAATAAAACTATGAACAAAGGCTAACTATCTTCTATATGGTGAACTCTCTATATGGCTCAGCTGGAATAAGACCGAACCGAACTCCTTTAACGAAGGCGGCCTTTGGTATTTATAGAGCTTCAGGGTGAAGAGTTTTTTCTCTCAAATGATTTCACTGATGGGATATCATTAATTCTCTGTCTGTGCCGAATAATTGTCACCGAAAAGTTGAGTGTATTTGCTACAATGTATCGTTAACGGCTTGTCAACTAAATTCGGATTCGACCGTCATCAGCTTTCTATCCCATCGTGATTTATTAAGCTTTCACCTTGATGCGCTGGCTCTATGCGGCCACCTTCTTGAGTAGATTTTTGCGAATGCAAATGATCGCATAGCCTTGCGGTCACAATCTCTTAATGCGCTCGGACGCTAAATTCCTTGGATCGCAATTCTGCCTTGTGCCAACGCATTTTTCTACACAAAATACATAAATTAGCTGATTTAATGTGATGGACGCATGCGATCACAATGTTCTAAACTTAATGCTTTTGGACACGATTTTATATATTTTTACCATCGCAATCCTTCATTATTTTATATATTTGTGCTGTTATAACATGCATTTTTGCCCGTTATCAGTATGACGTCCTGAGTTTCTGTTAAACCCATGTAGCATTCAGGCGGATAAACAATCCTCCCACTATGTCGAGGCATTCTTAACTTTTAAGAAGAATGTGATGGACCAGCTTGATCAACAACTTTTGTTGATTTTTCTGTAGTATCTTTGGTCATTTCATTCAATACTAGTTAACTGCAAGGTTGATGATTCCTAATATAATCTTCTTCTAAGAATGTAGCAATTGTCGATACAAATACTTTATCATCTTGTGAATCATAGAAAAACCCACATTTTGTTTCCTTACGATATTCTACAAATAGGTATAATTTTGAACGTCATTCCAATTTCTTAGGGTTTTGCACCAACACATGTGTCGACATCCCCAGATTCTGAAGTGACATAAATTACTTTTACGTCCTCTCTATAACTCATACGGTGTTTCTGAAACAATTTTGAGGGAACCATGTTTAGAATATATGTAGCAGTCTATATTGCATATCCCCAAAAGTATTGAGGTAACTAAGCATAACTTATCATCGAACAAACCATGTCTGACAAGGTTCGAATTCTCTTTTCTGCAACACCATTTTGTCGTAGTGTTCCAGGTGCTGTGAATCCATATACTAAATAGTTCTAAAATTGTAAATCCATATACTCACCACCTTGGTCTGATAGAAGTGTTTTAATTCTTTTATTTAATAAGTTATCAACTTCCATCTTAAATTCTTTGAAATTTTCAAGAGTTTCAAACTTGTGACTCATTAAGTAAATATAATTATATCTCGAATAATCATCAATAAAATTGACGAAATACTCATATCCACCTCGAGCTTTAACATTCATCAGACCATAAAGGTCTAAATGTATAAGTTCTAGGGTTTTTTGGCATGATGACCTTTTCCAGTAAAATATCTTTTGGTAATTTTCCCCTTCAAGACATGATTCAGGCGACGGTAAAGAATTGTCTTCTAACTAATTTAAATGGCCGTTTTTACCAATCTCTCAATTCTGTCGAGATTTATGTGACCAAGTCTGAGGTGCCAAAGATAGGCATTAGGAGAATTTTTTCGTCTTTTATTTTGAGTTTCTACTGTTTTAAACATCTCTATATTTAAAATGGATTTTGCTTCAGTTGGTTTTAATATATAGATTTTTTTAAATAATGTTGTTTTAATAAATAATGACAAAAATAGGGTTGGGGGGAAAGTATTCCCAAAAATAGGTGTTTTAATCGTGTACCGGGTACAAGATTACACCTAAATCGTGTATGAGGTACACGATTTCCTGGCCACCTGGCACGCCCAGTCTGGCGTGGCAGTCATGCAGGTTTAACTGAGGAAATCGTGTATCTGGTACACGATTCCCTCGTATTAAAACGTCCGCCCAGCCCTTCTTCTTCCTCACCGAAACGACGATTCTTATTCCCTTCCGCTGTTTTCCCTCATTGAAACCATCGATTGCTCACCGAAACCATCGTTGATTTTCCTCACCGAAGCCTATATTTCATCAAAATCTTCCAAAATTTTGATTTTGCTCGAATTTCAGTCCTCCATTTGATCTTTACCGAATCTAGCGGTCGTCTTGCTCGATTTTCCTACATTTTTTGCTACCGAATTTTGTTTGGTATATTTCTTTCTCTAGTTGGGCTGATATGTATTTATATGTATGTTTTTGCATGTTTTTGGGATGATATTTGCTTCGTATATTCCTACATTTTTGTATAGTTTATGTACGTATAATTTATGTATTGTTAGTTTATGTATAGTTATAGTTTATGTATGTATAGTTTATGTATGTATAATTTATGTATAGTTTATGTATAGTGTATTATATAGTTTATATTGTATAGTTTTGTGTATGATTTAGTTTATGTATAGTTTGTGTATGATTTAGTTTATGTATGATTTAGTTTATGTATTATTTAGTTTATGTATAGTTTATGTATGATTTAGCTTATGTATGATTTTGGGCTGATCTTATTTTTTTTATTTGTTTGGATTGATTTAAAATATAATTTGAACTTTTTAGGTAATGGAGCCTGGTCCTTCTAATCCTGTCCAATTGTACCAACAAAACACGCAACGTTCACAGGCAGTATGGGATAGTTCGTCCACTATAGTGTTGATTTGTTGGAGGAGGGAGGCGACTGCACAAAGTACTTTCCCATTTAATCATCGCATTATTCAATACGTTCAGGAGGCAGGTTTTCTTAGGGTTGCACAGATTGGTTTCATCTAGCTTGATTGGCACCTGATTACTGCTCTAGTTAAGCGCTGGAGACCAGAGACCCACACATTTCACCTGCCCTGTGAGGAATGCAATATTACGCTGTAGGATGTTGCCGTACAATTTGGGTTAAGAGTGGACGGGCAACCACTGACAGGATCACTACAGTATGACTAGAAGAACATCTGTGAAGAGCTTTTAGGCGTTCTACCAGAGGATCTGAAGGGATCAAGATTGAGTATCCCTTGGTTGGAGTCCCAGTTTCCCGAATTACCTCCCGATGCCGATGACATCAGCGTATGTAGGTACGCACGAGCATACATCCTGCAGTTTATTGGAGGATTTTTATTTTCCAACAAGTCAAATACTCTGGTGCATCTCATGTTCCTCCCATTATTGTCTGATTTCAAGCACGCTGATACGTACTCGTGGGGTGGTGTATGTCTTGTATGACTGTATAGAGAACTTTATCGGGCTTTCAATGCACAAGCGTTGGAAATAGCGGGGCCACTAATACAATTACAAGTGTAGGCTTATAATCGATTTCCAATCGTAGCACCACAAGTCCAACTATAGGCCTTAGATCATCAGCCATGTAGTGTCAGGTATTATTTTATTTATATATTTATTTCCTTACTATTTTATGTAAGAATATAAATTAATTGTATTTTTTTATAATTTTAGATGGATTGGTGTATTAGTTACCTCTGAACACTCAGCAAATATGTTGCTCGTGTACAGGAAAACATTCGACATGCTGACGCCCAATCAGGTAGTAAATATGTATATAAATGAATATTTAAAAAATTTTATATGTATACTTATTATTTTTTTTTGTCAGGTTTTTTTGTCAGGTTATTTGGACGCCATACTCACAGATTTGGTCATCCTTACCTGATTATTGTCATGGTGGTGAAGACATCTGGTTGATTGTTAGCCCTTTTATATGCTTCCATATAGTAGAGTGGCATCATCCAAATCGTGTGCTGAGACAGTTCGGGATGCGACAAACGATACCTTCGTCGTCCTATACACTCCCAAAACTACACCAGATCGATTTAAGAGGTAAGCACGACCAAGACTGGCGTCGAATCCATGCGGATTATTTATCCTACTGACATGGATGACGTGATCGTTGTGCACAGGGAGAATTAACAGATGGGCCAGCTGTATCAGACGACTACTTCCCTGGTACAATTCGATCACGAGGCGATTTATCTTACCAGACGGTGCTTACTATTACTGCATGGTAAGATATTTCAAATCATACATTTTCCATATATATAATATGAATATTGTTTAATATTTTTTTTATTCTACAGAATAATTTTATCCGTGAAGTTCAACAATATTCAATGTAGAACAACCTTCCAGAATTGGGTTCAATGTGTAATTAAACAATGATGAACGTAGAAAGTATTATTCAACAAACAAGACGACTCAATGTTGCTGACACCGATCGATGATGTATTCTTTGTAGACGACAGCAACAACGGGGTGAACTTAATTTAGAGGGACACGAAGACAACCCCTATGAGGAGTAAGGGCCAGGGGGGTCGTTTTTAAATCCCATATTGTATCATTTTCAAATTGTAAATCTCAAAAGAACTAATTGTAAATATTATTTAATATCATGGTATTTTTTTTTAAATATGAGTGCCAGATGTTTTCATTGTAGATTAAATATATAATTAAGTTTAATAATAAAAGAATTAAGTTTAACATTTAAAAAAAATTATAAGCAACAATGAAGGAATTAAGTTTTAACAATTAACTTTTAGAAAAAAAAAGAAAAAATTACAAGCGAACTCGTGTACCCCGGTCAACCAGTCAGCTGACCACGTCAGCTGACTAGATTAAATGGTACTCGTGTAATCGGTACACGAGTATGCCACATGGAAATCTTGTACCAAGTACACGATTTCACTACCCTAAATCTGTCAATACTTTCCCAAAACATCTATTTTCTAAATTACTTCCCCCCCAACCATATTTTTGTTATTATTTATTAAAAAAAACATTATTTTAAAAAAAAATTCTAATATATACAAGTTATTTTCTAGTCTAGCAGAACATATATGAACACCTTTTGAAAAAACGAACACTTCATTGATTTCAAAAGATACTTTATACATATCTTCTGCTAGACAAGATATGGAGATCAAGGTTCTTTTCATTTTGGATACATAATATACATTCTTTAACAAAATGAAAGATTCTCCAAAATATAACTTGATGACTCCCACTGCTTCAGCTAACATTACTTCTCCTGTTCCTACTTTGAAAGTCATTTCATCTTCTGAGAGTTGAGTCCAAGAACTAGTTTTATGTAGAAAAGTGCAAACATGGTTAATAGCGCCTGAATCTAATATCCAGGTTAAGTGAGAATTTTCCACTAAAAATGTTTCAATTACAAGTAAATCTGATTTACCTTGATTTTCCTTTTCTGCTCTCTTTTCAACAAAATATTTCGGGCAGTTATGTTTCCAATGCCCGTCTTTTCCATAATGAAATTCCTTTAAGAGCCTTGGTTTTCTTAGCATCTAATTTCTTCTTCCCTTTTTCCTTCTTCTTCATTTGGATACTTTTATCATCAAAAAAGGAAGGAGCAGACTTCTTTTTGTCTAAAGGCTTCGTTTCCGAAGATGATCTCTTAAGATTTTTGTTGTTGTGAAACAACATTTGCTTCACTTTCTTTTAATTTCATCATTGATTGGTAAGTCTAAAGTTCATTCAGTATAGAAGTTAGATTGTAATTAATCTCATTCATTACAACGTTATTTTGGAAGTTCAAGAAACTCATCGGAAGAGACTTCAAGATCATACTAACTTGACTAGTCTCATCTATGATTGTGTCGTGAGCTTCTCCAATGTTAAAGAGGATCATCATGTCCAGGACATGCTCCCTAACATTGTTCCTGTTCTTCATGCATAAGTTATATACATATTTTATAGCCCCACGTCATACCGAAGATCATGGTTAACAACCTCAGTTCACAATACTAGTGGTTGACAACCTGAGGTTTGTTTCCTCCGTTAAACAAACCTCAGGTTGTCAACCACTAGTATTGTATTTATGTTCAATTTCTAGTTAGAGTAACCCTCTTCGTTGAATTTATCAGAACCAAGAAGTTGTATAATCGAATTCGACATTGCTGAAAAATAAACAAATTCTATTAAACTTATGAATCTAAATCTAATTTTAGCAAAAGTAATAAAGTACCCATATTTCTATATTTATTTGCAACGACACTTTAGTGAATTAGAATAGATGCTACCGAGGGCTACCAAATACTCCTTCACTGAAGCAAGAAAATCTTGAACGAATATTATATCCAGAATAACTCTTATTCCTATAGTTGTTTGCTTACCGTTTTCGGTCAAGAATTTTACTAACATTTAGTAACTCTTATAAGTGTGCCCCTGAATTGGAAGATAATGTTCAAGACGGAACTATAAACCCCTATTGATTTCTAAAGCTTGAGTTATTCCAAATCCTATGTTACAACCCTCCGAAAGGGTTGTCGCAGTTAACACTAGCTAGTGCCACCTAAAAATGACAGCAGACGCAACATAGGAATCTCACAGTTTAAACTAATGGAGGAGACCGTAGGATATGTTGACACATTTTCTTCACCCACTTGCTATGTACTACTTCCTTCATTAACCTTGTTATTAACCCATGCAAATGCTTTTCGAATGGAGCAGTAGCGGTAAAAATGACACGAAGACGAGCATGGATCTCATGGTGTGAACTCTTGGGGACGCGAGAGCTAAAAACGATATATCACAAACATTGTTAATCTCCCACTAAAATGTTCTGAATGTTTGGGTATTTTTTTACTTAGGTATCTCGCGGCTAATCTTAAACAACCTAAGTCTAAACTAATTTTAACCCTCACACTGCTCACGCAAGCTCATAAAACCAGTTAACAATGCTCAACATTTTGGTCATAATCCCCAGGTAGGAGGTGTTACGTAAACCGTCAACTTAAATACCTCTAGCCTTAGACATGATTATGAATCTTTTGAGTTTGTAGCCGAATTTTATACAATAACGGCCTATTTTAACTATTAAAACAAGTTGTTGACCTAAGTGACCATGTTGTTTATCCTTGTTATGGATTTTAATGTCTAATCAAATTTTATAACATCTTATAAAACAATAGACATGCTATCCATCCATAACATCCATCAAAGGCATTAAAAAATAATAGTATACTTATATTAATTTTTAGAAATCCTAAACATGTATACTATATATTATAACTAACTTATAACATAATAATATGCATGCAACATGCTTTCCTATGGTGGGATTTTAAATCTAAATGGTATACTATATACACAAACATGTGTAATTCAAATATGCACAAACATGCACAAACATGTGTAATTCAAACAACTTCAAAGTGAACTAGACCACTCGACCCGACCCAAACTGCCCGAACCGGCCCTCCAGACCTTTAAAAGATGCTGAACCGGTCCAAGGATGGATGAATCGAACTGGAATGGTTGAAAAAACCGATCAAACCGGATCTCCCACGCAAACCCACTCCAACGCGCGCATTGCTGGGCTGGGATAAGCAGCATTGCAACACTCATTCCAGCGTTGTGACTCCATGGGCTCGAACAAGAGTAGTGTTGCAACGCTCTATAGGCAATGTTGCAACGCTAGCCTGATAGAAGTTGTTCTTCAGTTTTCTTCTACGGAGCTTGCCCGTTTTAATCTTCAATTATAGCCTAATTTGGACTCGATTGACTCTAATAAAATTATAGACTCTATAGCACACATATAAGCTCATCAATTAAGGGCTAACTACAAATTAAACTTCATAATTAAAGAGAAATCTAATGCCAAAGTCAAATTTCAACAATATCAGTCATAGAAACATACAATCTTAGAAATTCACCCACCAAACTCAAATTAACGATAATTAAGTGCTTAAATCATGCTTTGATACCAATTGATAGAGTAAACTAACATGCAGCAGAAGAAATTAGAATCGATAAGCACTCTAATTACACTTAATTTGAGTTTAGAAACATGAATCGAAAGAAAATTTCAGAGAAAAGGTTTCAAGAACTACAATCTTTGATGAATCTCAATAATACCAGCTTCTCTCCATGAATTAGGTTTCCAAAATACCAGAGGACCACCACAAGGATCTTTGATACTATCCTTTAACTTGGAATGAGAGGTGGAATCTCATAATTGAGGTCAATTGATTGAGAGAAGATGAGGATTTAGAGAGAATTTTTGGAAATAACCAATTTCAACTTGCGGGAGTTCTTAAATCTTATCAAATCATATGTATTTAAGCAAGTTAATCATCTAAGCATTTTAATCTCAACTTAATGACACCTCAAGTAGTTGATTATTAGAGGCTAGGTGTTTCAATTTGGTGAAACCACTCCAATTAGAAAAGAAATGTTGGCATAGTGGAATTTTCCATTTTAAAATTCAATTTTGAATTTAATTTTAATTTTCACTAAAATTAAAAAAATTAAAAAAGAAAAAAGAAAATTTTATTGTATGACAAATACATTTTAAGAAAGCAATGCCATGACTTTAACTTTTTTTTAATTGCAGGTGTGCAATCACATAACGATTATATAGCAATCACATAGAAATTAGATAGCAATCACATAACAATCACATAGAAATCATATAGCAATCAAATTTTCAGGGCAGAAGTTTTTTGACATGTTTGTAAAAAAGAAAAACCTAGGGACACACGCTCAATTTTCAATTTTTTTTTATTATTATTATTAAAGTTGCAATTGCCCTAAATTAAAATCAAATCTGAATTTTGATTTTCAAAATTTGAATTTTTTATTTAGATAATTAATCAAACAATTTTAATTAATTATTTATTTAATAATTTAATATTAAATATTAAATTAATCGATCAACTAATTCATAAATGAATCTTATTTATATAAACCAATATTTAAATATTCTAATCTCTCCGATTTCGTTTAATTTAAACACAATTAAATGTTTTAATTATATCGAATATAATTAATCAAACCCTATATGGAATTTGAACACTTCAAATTCAAAACTCTAATTCTGAATTTGAACATTTTAAATTTGCTCACTTCATTAATCCAAGATATATTTTACGAGCTTGTAGAGAGACCTTATGAACTTACAGATCATAAGCTCCAATGATTTGAGATTAATTGTCTAAACTTTTGAAATCGAATGAATCATTATTCGTTAACTACTGAGACACACCACTATAACTCGATAGTTGCACTCTCCACACTATAGCCTTATTTTTATCCAATTTAACCATAATTAGTAAGTAAATCCGTCACAGGTCATTCGTATTTATAGGTAGTTCAAAATTACCATTTTACCCCTGTAAATACATCTTGCTCCTTAAGCTCCCACTGATCCTCCATTTGAACAGTTGGTTTATATCCAACATATAAACCATGACCCTCTCGATCATAAGAGGGCGGGGCCCCATTATTCAAGACCTGGAATCAGTGTGTAAGAGAACAACCTATCTAATAACCCTAAGTCGAGTATGAGTGAATTCCATCTTGCAGAACTATATCCCCAGCTATCTATCCAGTCTTACCTAAAAAATGAAAGGCTTATTGAGCAGTGCTGTTGAACTACTCTCACCTATGCAGATCAAAGGATAACTCTGAATAAATAGGAGTTCATAGTTACCTCAAGATTAGGATCGACCCTAGGTCATTGAACTTGAAATAGTCAATTTTAACAGTAAACTTTCGTTATAAAGAAAATTGACTATTTCGAGGTCTAGTCTTATGCAAACTCATTGCATATGATGCCTTCACTCACATGTCTCCACATGAATGATTTTGGGATCACATTATTTGTATCAGTATACAATAATTGGCTGCATCCAATAGTGTCACGAGGATGAGGTACCCAATCTCATCCATATACTTATAAACTATTTTGACTATATATTAAAACTTGATCCTCTTTTATGTCACCACATAAAGTTAAAGTATTCATATTATAGCCATTGATTCGTTTATTGGATTTTTATAACAGAATGCAATATCAACAATTTATTGAATAAAACACTCAATAACACTTTTATTGATAAATAGAATATGTTAACAATATTTACGAATTGCGAGTTTAGAACATTCCCAACAAGCAGGTTACTGCAGACGGCTTATAGAGGGATTCTCAAAGATAGCACTTGCTCGGACTAGTGTACTAAGAAGAATGCTAAATTTGAATGGTCTGAGCAGTGTTAGAAAAGCTTCTAGGAGTTAAATCAGAGGTTAGTATCAGCACCTATCTTGACTCTTCAAATTCCAGTGAAAGAGTTTGAGATATATTGTGATTCTTCCAGACACCTAGAGTGTGTTCTGATGCCGGAAGAGAAGATAGTGGCTTATGCTTCAAAATAGTTGAAAAATCATGCGTATAACTATCCAACACATGATCTGGAACTAGCATCAGTTGTCTTAGCACTGAAGATTTGGAGACATTACCTATTCGATGAAAGGTATCATATCTTTATTGATCATAAGAGTTTAAAGTATATCATTGAATAGAAGTAACTAAACCTGAGGCAAAAGAGATGGCTAGAGTCAATCAAAGACTATGATTGTATTATTGAGTACCATCCAGGAAAAGCTAACGTGGTAGTTGATACATTGAGCTAGAAATCTAGTCATCCTAAGGCTATATTGTTACAAGAGTTAAGAACTGCAAATGTTTCTTTAAAGTTGGAAATTTAGGGACCTTGTTGGCCTATTTCTAGGTAAGACCTATCATGCTGGATGACATTATCAAAGAACAACCAGGAGATCTGAGTCTCAGAAAGTTGGCTTACGAGGTAAGTAAGAACCAGAGGGCGAATTATGATCTAAGTTTGGATGGAACTCTACTGAAGGAGAATAGGTTGAGCGTGCCTAATAGTGTGATTCTGAAAAATGCTATCTCAGAAAAGGCCCGCAGTTCAACTTATGTTATGCATCTAGGTTGTACTAAGATGTATTGAACCTTGAAGAAGTCTTATTGGTGGCTTGAAATGGTGTGTTAGATAATAGAGTATGTAGATAGATGCTTGATCTGTCAGTAGGTTAAACCGGTGCTCAGAGACCAACAGGACTTCTAAACCCAATTTCATTGCATGAGTGGAAGTGGGAACATGTAACCATGGATTTCTTATTTTGATTACCCAAGACTCTTAGTGGATATGATGGTATATGGGTAATTGCTGATAGGCTCACAAAGATAGCTAGTTTCTTGCTAGTAAACTAACATTTACACTTGACAAGTTAGCCAAGCTTTATGATGACAAGATAGTGAGCCAGTATAGAGATTTAGTATCGATAGTATTAGATAAGGATCATAGATTTACCTCAAAGTTCTGGCCAAGTCTACAAGGAGCTCTTGGAACTAACCTGCATTTCAGTACAACATTTCATCCTCAAAAAGATGGTCAGTAAGAAAGGACCATTCGAACCCTAAAAGAGTTGTTGAAAGCATGTGTGTTGTAGTTCAAAGGCAGTAGCAACAATTATCATTCCATTATTGGAATGGAACCATATGAGGCATTGTACAGGAGACGGTGTAGGGCTCTAGTTTATTAGAATGAGGTAGGTGAAAGGAAGTCAAGAGGCCCAGAGTTAGTTCAAGCTACCTTAGAAAATGTTAAGATAATCAGGGACAACTTGAAGATAGCCCGAGATTGTCAAAAGAGTTACGCGGATAAGAGAAGAAGGGATTTAGAATTTGAGGTTAGAGATCGACTTTTCTTCAAATTATCACCATGGACAGAGGAAAAGTAAGTTGAGTCCAAGGTATATAGGACACTACGAGATAGTAGAACAGGTTGAACCAAAAGGTTACAAATTAGCTTTACCTTCAGAATTATCTAAGATACATGATATCTTCCATGTACCTATGTTGAAGAAGTATATTCCAGATCCATCTCATGTTTGATAGCTCAAAAAAGTAACTATAATTCCTAGCTTAACTCATGCTCGTTAATAGATTTTTAATGTTAATTATCCTACTTTGTAGGTATCATGCAACCAAGAGGTAGAATCAAGCATATGAAGCCAAACGGGGTTAATTTAAAGTAATTTTGGGTCAATTTGAGTATCCGGGCTTCAAAGAAGTAAAAATGGCCAAACTGCCCTTGACATAGGCGTCGCAACACTCATCAATCCTTCAATCTAATGTTGAAAGGCAGAAATTGTGGAAGTAGGGCAGCGTAGTAACATTGTCCCTAGTGTTGCAACGCTACAAGTTTTGATGAAATTCCCAGCGTCTGTGCGCGCACCTCTTGCGCAACTTTTGCACAACCTAGTGTCAGGATAGTGTCGTGCCTATACCCCAACGCTCGAGGCTATCCGCGTAACAACATTTCAACGCCAGCATGCATCACGTGAGGACAAGGTCCAGCTTCTACTCCAATGTTGACACCTAAGTCAAGTGAACGAGCACCTACCCTAAGTGTGTGTCATGTGTCCATCTATGCACATAGTGTACTTAGCTTGCCAAAGTCTAGCATTTCACCTAATCTTTAAATCTAAGCGTTGGTAAGTTAAGTGGAGTTCTTAAAGGAGTGTCAAGTTTTATTTAATATTGTGGGTGGACTCAAAAAAAGGCTTAAAGTACTAGGTTAGATAAAGTAAGTAAGCTTAAAAGGGAGATAATGTCATTAACTAAGGGTTATTTATGTATTTGGCAGGCCAAACATAGATAAGGAAGGTCTATAACCACTTAGGAGCTAGCATGTGACAGTGAGTGACAAAGTTTAATGAATGTCATCCTTAATGTGATTTCTAAGTATATGTTTGATCAATGTTTTACTTCAATTTTTTCAAGCATCCTTCATGTTGAACACATAAGTTTTAAGGGATGTTTTCTTTAAGTTGATTTCGATGGATAGTTCACCCTAAAGTATGAGTATGTTGGATGGATGATCCACCCCAAAGTAAGGTTTTCTAATATATGCCATAGCAAAGTTTTCTCTTAAAGTATGTTGTGTGCTTCAATAATTTTAAAGCAAAATTATATCTTATTGAGCTAGATGCCAATGGTTTCAAAGCATGGATGGTTGCTAGAGGAAAGTTTATAAACTATGTTTCTATGCAAATTCTTAAGAATGATTTGATCAGTGAAAGCATTCCTAATATGTTATGAATTTCTATATTATACTTGTCTATTTGAATACCAAGTTTTCTAAGGAATGCTTAAGAGTTAAAGTACTATGTATTTTCGGTTAATAGAATGTTTTCAGTACTCTCATAACAAAAACTTATAATCAAGGTAATAAAGGTATTCGAATCCTCTAATACTCAAGGAGAAGAAGGTATCCAAGGTAAACAATTTTAATATGTTTATATTAGCCTTTGGGGTATATCTACGTGCACGTATGATTATTATCGACGTTGACTGTGTTGAGACTATTCTACATCAGCTAAGGTTATCAACGTTTGAGTGTATAAGAAAAAGGGGTTTTACCTCAACTAAGGCAAATGAGTACAAAGCAAAGTATGAATGTATGATGAGATCAGTCAAAGCTATGTTTTGTTTTCAAGGTTTTTAATATGTTAATAAAAAAGTTTCTGTACTTGAGCTAAGTTTGTTTTCTTGACCTTGAAGCTATGAAAGTATTTTTGTTTACCAGTCATTCTTTGAATATTTCAATATGCCTATATTTTTTTTAGTTTATATTCTAAAAGTTAGTCACTCACTGGGAAACTTTTAGCTCACTCTTTTCAAATGTTTTTATTTTCAGTAGCGACCGATTTTTCGGAGCCTAGCTTACAGTTGCCAGTCTACCACAATATGAAGATCCCTGATAGACCAGAAGTGACTTAAGTTGATGTTATCTCTTTTTAGGCATTAGAACTATTGTATATGTCATGAGAAGGGTACAACCTTAAGTTTGGATATATGCGGAAGTGGTTGTATGTGAACTTAGTTTGAAGTATGTATATAAGTTACAATTGGGTTGCTTGTTGTTAATAAGTTCTGAATGTCTACAAGTCTATAGCTAGGAATGCATGGATAAGTTATTATGTTTATAAACTATGTATCGGGTTAAAGAGGTGCGAGGAAACAGGTTATAGGTACTAGTTAGGCAGTAGGAGTCAGAAGAGGGTTGACATCTGTTGTCCTCACATCTCTTCTCAGGTTAAGAAGGTAGCCCGAGAGGGGGTGTGACAGTGATCACAACATGGAATTGGACAAGATTGAAGAATTGTCTTTAGAGGTAACTCTCTTTTCCTAGAATTTCTTCTGTCTACAACATGCTTAGCTTAAAATATATTTAAAACTCCTCTATTTTTTCTGTTAATTCGAAACGTAAATTAAAAGCACACGTGTTCACGTGCTTCTACTATGGGATGCAATCGCTTAAATGGTACAACATCTGATCGTGCTTTCGATTTTGTTTTGGGTTGTAAAACAAGTTGTGTTTTTTATTGCATAATGTATGTGGGGTTTGCAAAATAGACAACTTCAAATTTTTGCATTAGATATAACTTTTTCCATTGATTGATCGATGTAAGAGCTCGTTGTTTTGGACATTGTAATTTTGTAATCGAGTCTGTAAGTCTGGTTTTTTCATTTCAGAGAGTTGGTTATAAAAAAGGCCGAAAATAGAGGTGGAAAGACGATTTTTAGAGGGCAAACCCGAGAAGTTTTAGTACATATTTCTATCGTCCATTGTCTTTTGTACGTTATTAAAAGGTTTTGGGCCTCATTTTTTGTTCACCATGGAAAGGTGAAAGCGTGGTCGGGTGGCACTTCGGTAAGAAATATTGTCGGAGTACCGCATGATAAGAAATACCAGTCGCACGCTCCGACAATTTCAGAAGTCATTCTTGCATTCGTGGATCGTGTTAAAGCTGCAGTTTTCATCCGTTTTCTTTGTTTATTTAATGTTTTTATTTTTTAATGAAATTAATATAATTTTGTTATACTAATTTGATTATATTAATTTGATTTTGTTTTAGAATGTCAAAATTCGGTCTATTTTTGTTGTTTATTTTAATTTTTACATTTGATATATGATTAAATTAATGTTAATTATATATTGCATAATGTATATCATATACTTTAAAATCTCACCTTAGGTTAAACATATTCATGCATCATATTCTAATAAAAATACTATTTTATTGATTGCATGTTATTTAAACATGTCATACATCATATTTTAATATAAGTGTTATATTATATGATACGATATTTATTGTTTTCATTAATATTAATATAACAGTTATATTAATTAATGTAAAGGCATGATCAACATCATATTTATGAAGGAACTCTAATGAAAGAACCTTGAGCTGAAGCAGAATGACCAGATTCCATAATTTATTGAATGCAAAGTTTTACAGTAAATAAACAACAAGATATACATTTACAACTAAATAATAGCATGCTTTAAAAGAAAAAAGGGTTTTAAGAAACCTCACCTTTGAAGATCTTTTCTTCGCGTTTTTCCTTCGAACAATCACGAGCAACGTGAAAACTTTCTTCAAGATAATCCTAGAACAAAAACCCGAAGACTACCACAATGAAACATTGGTATTCTTGGGGTGAGAACCCAGTAGTGGTGGGCTCTGAATATTTTGGTTAAGAGGGAAAGTTTAAGGTGGAGGAGGAAGAAGATTGAGAACTTTCTAATCTCAAGACAAAACTTACATAACGCTTCTGTAACCTCTTAATTGTTCAACCAATTTCAACGTTAAGAACAAGAAGAAAAATAATTTTCTTTTTATTCTCTTTTGCCAAATAGATAACCACCCCCACTAATGTGGGTGGAGAGAAAAGATAGGGAAGGGAGTTGTAACATCCTTCCTTATTATTAAAATAATAATAATAATATAAATATAAATATGATAACTAACTTATCATATTATATATATATATATACACATATATATTAAATTATATGTTATATCAAATATAACATATAACCTATAGTTTTAATATTGTATCATATACTATATAGACTATAGTTTCTTTTCTCTATTATACGACACTTAATATAAATCTCATTTATATTAAATTTAACAACTATGAATCCCATTCATAGAAAATATATTTGAATCTCATTCAAATATTTATTTTCTACTATTAAGCTATAATATATCAAATACATTATGACAATTATATCATATATAATTGAAACAATTTAATTATATCATATATAATGAAATCCCTCTATTAATTTGAACAATTAAAATTAATCCAACAATTGATTATCAATTAAATCCTATTGAGCTACCAAGGTGACCTTATGGACCTGTAGCTTGAAGCTCCAACAGTACATGAATAATTAATTAAACTCTTTAATTACATTATTCACCATTCATTAATTGTCGGGCACTCCACTAAAGACCAACAGTTGTACTCTTTGCACTACAGATATATTTTTGTGTCCATTGAATATAACCAATCAACAGTGATAACGGGAAAAAATGCACGTTATTACAGTGCTAAGTTATAAAACAATGCAGGATTGTGATGTTAAAAATATACAATATTGCGATTGCATGCATCCATCGCATGAACACAGTTAACTTATGTATTTTTGTGTAGAAAATGCATTGACGCAAGGCGAAAAATGCGATCAAAAGAAATCAACGGCCGAGTGCATTAAGAGATTGCGTTAATGCAAGGCTATGCGATCATTTGCGCTCGCTAATATCTACTTAAAAAGGTCGCCGCATAGAGCCAACGCATCATGGTGGGCGCATCTGGGTGAAAATCGTAATAAATCACGATGAGACAGAAAGCTGATGACGGTCGATTCCGAATTAAGTTGACAAGCCGTTAACGAACTACTTAGCAAGTACACTCAACTTTTCGGTGACAAATATTCAACGCATCAGATAGAGAATTAACGTCATCTCATCAGTACAATCATAAGAGAGAAGAAGCCTTTTACCCCGAAGCTCTATAAATACCAGAGGCCGCCTTCAGTGAAGGAGTTCGTGCAGTTCAATAATTTTTCCCATAAATAGATACTTAGCCTCTTCATAGTTTTTCTTATACTTAGAAGGCGGAGCGAGAGAAGGGAAGAGACGTTGAAAGATCACCTTGGTCAACTCGAGAGAGAACCCAGGAGTACGGGTGTACATAGTCCGGGTTGGGCCGGGTTGGAAGATTTTTGTGGACCAACCCAAAAATTCGGGTTGGCTAATAATGAACTTTATTAGTTATTTTTTTAATTTGATTGTTTTTTTTAACTTATATATATATATATATTCGGGTCGGGTCGGGTTGAGCCGACCCTGAAATGGGGTAACCCGAGACCCAACCCAAATTTAATATTTTTTAATATTTTTAACCCAATCCAATTCAAAATAAAATCTAACCACACCCAACCCTTGCGGTTTGGGTTGGGTATCCGAGTTGGTCGTGTTACCAGGTTTTTTTAACACCCCTACCCAGGAGGCGTGGAAAAACAGAGAGAGGGCCGACCTTGCGAGAGCAAGATTATCTTTTGAGCAGAGTAGAAACGAACAGTGTAAAAGCCTTGGGAAGCAAGAGATTGCTACCAGGCTCTTTATTCTTATTCCGGATTGTCATTCTGTATTTCGATCATATATCTATAAAATGAAACTCGCTTATCTACATCTATCCACTCTCTTTAAAACACATATGGTAGATAAATCTATCGAATGGGTTGAGAAGAAATTAGCTAACATGACCTACGATTTTCATTGTATGCGATCAAAATTGTCTTATGCTGCGCCCATCACCCCTTTAGAGCTACTCGAGAGAGGGTCTAAAGAAAGAACCTAAGACTTGAGAGAGCTAGGTTAGAATCTAGACTCAAGAGAACAAGATTAGATCTGCATAAGCAAGAGATAGAGACTTAGAGATAAGCTCTGTTTGTCAACATGCATCGCATGCACCCTAGAGATAGGTTATAGTATTATGCGGTCGCCTTATATGTGTGTGTGTCAATTGTCATCGCATAGACAAGAATAGAGGCTTATGTGTAGGTCCTATACGCATCATCGCATATACTGCATGCATTCTAGAACTAGAAACCATAGCATTTGTATTGAGAGATGATTTGCTATTGTATGTGTGTAGCATGATCGCATAACATGAACGCATCCTAGGAAGTGTTAGCTGAACCCCTTCTCAACCCGTTCCCCCACATATTCATCGCATCTTTCGTAATATTAGCTCTTTTTTTAGCTTCGCCGCAAACATTTTATTCTGTAAACAACAACCCAACGACTCTTTGATTTATTTGTTACCGCAAAATAATCTAAAAATTATTGCCGCATATTATTTTTCTTAGTTCCTAAGTTCGACCCTGGGCTTACCAGGAAACTCAGTAGGATTTATACTTGAGTGCTGCTGAGAAAACATGTTGCACAATGCATTTTCCATCACCGCAATTCCTTTCATTATTTCACTGGATAAAATAACGCATCAAATAGTACGATGACCTTTCACAAATTGCGCATAAGTACAGCTATGTCAAATTACCATTTTGCCCCTGTAGTTATATCTAACACTTTAAGAACCACCGATCCCTCTAATGAACAATAGATCATAGTCCTACTATGACTAAACCCCTCTTGGGCCAGGAGGGTGTGGCGCTACATTGTTCAAAACCCAGAATCAGCCCTTAAGGGAGCAATTGATCAACTTACCCCTACCTTGAGGAATGAGTGAATTTCATCTTGTGTAGTTATGTTCCCAGTTTCCCAATCAGACGAATCCCCAAAATGGTAGGCTTGTTGAGTTGGCGATCTGGCCAGTCTCACACATAGAAAATCAAAGAACCGTTCTCATAGGCAGGAGTTCACAACTCACTCAGAATACAGGTCATGTTACCTATGGTCATTCTGTTGAAATATAAGTCTCTATTATGAACGGTGTTATATAATGAGACTAAACATTTCGTGATCCGGTCTTATATAAACTCCTTTGTGTAGAATATACCCGCTCGTATGTCTATACATGAATGATCAGGATCGGATCATTTGTAGCACTTTACAACAATTGTAATACCTATAAAGCGGGATATACTCGTAGTGTTACCAAGATAAGTTACCCAGCCTTATCCATCTACTATAGAGCATTTAGGTTATCAGTTAAACATGATCCACCCGTATGTCACCACATACATGTTTAAGTTACAAAGATAAACTTGGATATTAGTTTATTGGTTTGTGGTTAATGCAACTAAAATATCACATATTTTATAGACAACGTGAACAAAATATCATATATTTTATTAAATACATAAAGAGTTTGTTCAACAATGTTTACAAACTATAGGATCCTATGAGATTTAGGGCATCAACCCCAACAATTTAAATATAAATATTATATATAAAGTTTAGGTTAATTCCTAAAGTATGTACATGTTGGGGATGATGCCCTAAACTCTCATTGGGTCCTATACTTTGTAAACACAATATTGAACAAACGCTTGTGATGTAATAATATATGATATTTTCTTCACTTTTATCTATGGAACATTGAATGTTTTAATTGCTTTACCACAAACCAATAAACTAAGATCCATGGTTGTCATTTGTAACTTAAACATGTATGTGGAAACATACAGGTGGATCATGCCTTAAGTTATAACCAAAATGGTCCGTAGTATATGGATTTAGGAGGGAAACCTTATACTGGTAATGCTACGGATACGGCCCGCTTTGTAGAATAGTTACAAGTGTTGTGACTTGCTATAGATGGTTTGATCCTAATCATTCATGTGGAGACATGTGAGCGGGGGCGTTCTATAATAAGGAGTTTATATAAGACTGGAGCACGAAGTGTTATAGTCTCATTATATAATCCTGTTCATGAAAGAGATTTCACTTCACTAGGATGACCATAGGTAACATGACCTCAATCCTGAGTGTGTTGAGAACTCTTGTCTTTGTGGACGGTCCTTGATTTGCACGGATGCGAGTGGCCAGATCACTGACTCAAACCTACCACTTTGGTTACTCGTTTGATTTGGGAGTTGGAAACTCAACTACACAAAATGAAATTCACTCATTCCCCAAAGCAGGGGTAAGTAGATAGATTGCTCCCTTAAGGGTTAATTCCAAGGCTTGAACGATGTGGCACACCACACCTTCTCATGACCGAGAGGTGTCTACACATAGTAAGATTATGTTGTATTGTTCATTAGAGGGATCGGTGGTACTTAAGAAGTTAGATGTAACTACAGGAACAAAACGGTAAATTGGCCCAGTTATACTTACGAGCATCTGTGAAGTGTAATCGTACTGTTGATTGGTTATATCCGATGAACACAGTAATATATATGTGGTGAGAAGAGTGCAGTTGTCGATCTTTAGTGGAATGCATGGCAGTTAACGGATGGTGGATCTCTTGGCTAAAGAGTTTGATTGGGGTAAAAATAAGATGTCGTCTTCATGCCTCTAGGACCAAATAAATTTGTTTACTCCATTATTACTCCTATTACTACTAGATGGCAGCAATAGCGGCAAGTTCGTGCTCGTCCACAGGTAACCAATATCTAGTTAAAATAATCAATAAATTCCATGGTATTTGGGGGGCGGGAGAGTTAATTAAAAATCATGCCAGAAATGAGTTTTGGAAGAAATAGTAAAGCTCAAATTTTTGTTTTACAAGAATTTCTCAATGAAAAGTACTTAAAAATCTGTCTGTTAATTTCTAATTCTATCAGCAGAATTAAAAAATATATGCAAATTCGTAAATCTCATAACCTATTAGAAGATATCTATCCAATTGCTTATTCAGTTTATCAAGAACAAAGTTCATGCTTAATCCTAAATTAATCAAAAGTATTTCTTTCTCAGCAATTTCCATACTTAATCATAATTTACATAAAGAACTAAGGTTCAGTGTTGTGACATTCCATAAACTAGAAAGCCTAGTTTTATGATTTGATTTATTGGATGAATCAAATTAGGTCAAACAAGCAAGATTTTAGAAAAATTCTTAGTTCTAGCAAGAATCCTTAAATTTTGCAACCTATTTCACAATTATGCTTAGCACCATGTAAAATTTTCTAAAAAGATTTTAATGAAAATGAGTCATCAATTCATTTTTACTAAAATATATCGAGAATCAACACAAATTTCATCCAAGAATTCATGAATATTGCATAAAGAATTCAAGAAAATCCTCAAGAATTGAAATTCACTAGCTATTCCCAAGTAAAAAGGCTTACCTTAGCCTAGAAACATCTTGAATCTTCAAGAAGTTATTAAGAAATTACAAGTAAAATTGAAAAGAATGAAATAATAAAGAAAGAATTTTGAAATGGTGAAGTGAATCTTGAAGAATTGATTGAATTTGCTTGGAAAAATCTCTTCTAACAAAACAAGCCTTCCTTTTTTAATCAATTCTTCAAGATTCACTTCTTTTCAATTTTACTTCACCATTTCAAACCTTATTATTATTTCATTTTTAATCGTAGCATAAAGCATAAAGCATATAGTAATGGTGTTGGGGTTACGCTGATGATGCTGAGGTGCGCGTGCATCTTTTTATCAAAATTCGTAGGATAACTACACTACACTATTATGATGGCTACTACCTTTAAGCGTAACACTAAAGCATAATGGGAGGGTAGCTATGCTATGATGATGCGCTGAAAGTGGGCATTCTGTCTTCTAGCATAACTCTGCACTGTGCATGGCATTGTTATGCTACTAGGAGTGCCATTTTGGTAATTTTGCCAAATTTTTGCTATTTGATGTTACAATGCTCCAAATTAACTTCTTTTGGTTCATTTTTGTTCCAATTTGACTTTTCTACTCTTTGGACGAATATTTCCGACAAAATATAACATTTAATGTATAAATTTGCACAAATAAGGAAAATTTAAGCTGAAAATCCTAGCACTTTTATGGTGCTATCAAACACCCCCAACTTAATTCTTGATCATCTCGAGTAAGGTAAAAATAATTCAATCATGCATAAAAGAATTTCTATTTACTCAGTTAAAATGGATCTAATCACAAGTCTTAGATGTCATTTAAGCAATGCAAACAGTCACTTAATAATCCAAATTAACACATTCATTTTAAACTCATTGTAAAAAGCCTTTTCAAATAAGATCATGTATGAATGAACGCAAAGCTTATAAATTTTAAAATCAAAGAAAGCCCAAAAAGGTTTTATCCTACTCATATTTCATTTTTCCTCTACTCTGGCTCGATTATCGGCCTAAGACAACGGTGCCTAACTCACGCGCACAAAAAATAGAGGGCATTTATTTTACCTAGAGGGATAGCTTTCACACACCCATTGTAGGGAACCAATCCACTCTTTTCTCGTGGGATCCTAACTTATCACAATGGGGGTAGCTCTTTTCACATCTATCCACGCACACACGTGCACTTTTTGTTTATGCAAGCTAACATTGCTTTTTTTTTTTTTAAGATTAATTTACTTTTTGTGCAACTATTTTGCTTCTCTCTCTCTCTCTCTCTTTTACCTCACACACACTAGGCTTCTTTTATCCACTTTGTCTAGTTTTGCTCAAAATAAATATAAAAAAAGAAAGGTTATTCTAAAGCCAAAGGTAGGAGCCAAAGGTAGGCATTTTGAGGTGACAACGAAAATCCGAGAAAGATAATCTGTTTCTAAGATTCTAAGATTTGAAAATTTCTCAGCAAATTTTTTTATTATGGATGAAATTGCATGAAATCTTTTTTTAAATGGGCTCAAGATCATGAAAGAATTTCTCATATTAAGATCATGAAAGCATAAACACAATAAGTGTATCATTGACTCTCATTGAAAATAAATGAATAACTGAGCAAACATCATGCATTCATCACTCATTCAATCAGTCACTCAATCATTCGAAAAAAAATGGATCATCATCAAAACTATCAAAATACCCAAAATATCATGGAATATCACAGAAGCACAAATTTTGGATCATCTTCTTCTATCAATCATAAATTTATTCATCAATCCTAAGCCAAACTAAAGACAACATACATGCAAAATAGTCATGCTTAACCACACCCACCCCCAACATTCAAAGCAAACATTGTCCTCAGTGTATTATGCTAAAAACTAAAGCATGAGGACAAATGAAAAAGGAGGGAACAAAAAATCTCCAACAACTTTACAAGAATTATCTTTATAGAAAAAATTGATAGAAGAGAGTGAAACATTTTTGAAATACACATCAAAATCAAAGTCAATAAAGGGAGTCATCAGTTGATCAGAATTATCATCGGCAGACATTACAATCTCATCAATCTCATCATGGGTTCTAACAAAACACAAGTACAAGTACTCTTCTGGAAATTTCGTAGCATCATGTATATTTAACGAAACTATATCTCCATCGAATTCAATAGAGAGAGAACTTTTATCTACATATATCCTGGTTTTAGCAGTTTTTATAAACAGCCTCCCTAGAAGAATCGTAAAGGTCGATGGGAAAGCTGACTCATCCATTTTTAGAATGTAAAAATCAACTGGGAATATTAAGTCATCTACTTTAATTAGCACGTCTTCAACTAACCCTAGTGGTTGGATAAATGATCTATCTGCTAATTGTATACAAATTGTGGTCTTTTGTAAATCATTCAATTTAAGATCCTTGCAAACATGAGAAAGCCTTACATTTATTGAGGCACCAAAATCAAGCATAACATGCAAGAAAGATTTATCTCCTATAACACATGGAAGAGTGAACATACCAGGATCTTGGCATTTTTTAGGCTTTTTCTTTTTAAGCATAACAGATACGTTCTTACTCACCACGACTCTATCCTTATCCTTACCTTTCCTCTTCTTTGTGTAAAGCTCATTTAGAAATTTTGCATACCTCGAGATTTGTTGGATTGCATTCAGAAGTGGTATGTTGATTTGCACTCTTTGAAACATTTTGATGACCTCCTCATCTCTATCGTCCTGCTTAAGTCTAGCCAACCTACTCGGGAAAGGTACTTTAGGTATGCAAGGCTCAATCAAGGGTGAGGGAGATGATTTTACCTTAAGATTTGTAGGAGTCGATTGTGATGCTTTTGCTTCACTTTATTTTTCTTCTATTACCTCTTCTTGTGGTGTGACAAGAGATATAATAGAGTTGGCAACTTCCGTGGAAGAGGTAGGAGAGATCTCCTTACCAAATCTAAATGTGATTGCACTTACATTGGCATGATCAGGTTGAGCAGAAATTTTTTTGATAGGATATACAAGCATGCAACGAAAGCAAATAGAATCAATAAGCACTCTAGTTGCATTTAATATGAGTTTTAAAAGCATGCTTTGACAAAAAATCAGAAGACGGTTTCTTAACAACATACCTTTGATGAATTCTCCTAACTTCAAGCTACTCTTCACGTGATTCCAGCTTCAATTCAGTAGTGAACCACCAAGAGATCTTCTCTACTATTCTCAGCCTTGATTTTGAGTGGTGGAACTCCAATTAGAGTGAATTTGTGAAGGGTGTTTGTGTGGGTTTTTGGTCAAGATGAATTTTTGCAGCAATCTTCTAAAGAACTCATAAATCCCCCCTTCCAATCTTCAATTTTAAAGCTTTTTATACTCAAAGTGCATGCAAGCACTCAAACTTAGTTCAATGCCAGCAGCAACTTGATGAAGAAGTGGGATTTTACGTGTAAATTTTGGAGGAACACCTCCTACTTGGTGTAAAATGTGGGAAAAGCCCACTCAAACCAAGTTTTCATTTTTCAATTTCAAATTTTAATCAATTCCAAAATTAACTAAAATTTGATTTAATCAGTTCATAATTAATTAAATCTAAAACACCAAAATTCAATTTCTGAAATTTAAATTGAAATTGAAAATTAATCTGATTTTTAATTAATCAAATAATTTAATATCAAATATTAAATTAATCACACATCAAATTTAAAACATAAATCCTATTCATGTAATTAATATTTAAATCAGTATATAAATATTATAAATTCTCCAATTTCTTTTAATTTCAATGAATTAAATGTTAATTATATCAAATATAATTATACAAATTCTAATTTGAATTTGAACTTATTCAAAATCAAACCCTAATTTATATTTGAACATTTTCAAATTGAACATCAAATTGATATAATTCCAAATTCACTCAATTTATTAATTCAAGGTGTTCATGTTTCACGAGCTAGTAGAGGGACTTTATGGACCTACAGATCATGAGCTCCAACGATTTAAGATTAATTAGCTGAAACTCTTTAGACCAAATAATCAGTATTCGTTAACTATCAAGTCACACCACTATAACTTGATAGTTGCATTCTCCTTACTGTAGATATATTTGTATCCACTTGATTTAACCATAATCGGTAAGTCAACCTTTCATAAGTTGTTCTCAATAATGGTTGGGTCAATATACTATTTTACCCCCAATATTACATCTTGTTGCTTAAGTTCCACTGTTTCTCTAATGAATAATTGGTTTGTGATCCAATCACTAAACCAGATCCCTCTCGGGCCAATGAGAGGATGGGGCCCCTTGTTCAAGACCTGGATTCAGTACTTAAGAGAACAACCTTTCTTCTATCCTTGAATCAGGTAGGTGTGAATTCTTTATTCTATCCTATGTCCCCAGCTATCTACCTAGTCTTACCACTAAAATGGGAGGCTTATTGAACCGATGTTGTTGAGCCAACCCTCACCTATGCAAATCTAAAGATAATCCCGAATAAACAGGAGTTCATAGTTAGCTCAGGATTAAGATCGAGTTACCTGGATCATCTAAGTGAAATAGTCAGTCTTAAATAAAAAACAGTATTAGAAAGTAAGAGTGACTTATTTCTTAGTCCGATCTTATGCAAACTCATTGCATAGAACGCCCCCACACCTCATGTCAATTTATGAACGAATCAGGATCACTTCGTTTCTAGCATCTTTACAATAACTTGTTGATGGAACTCGAAATCTAGAGAATCAATGAGCAGAAGCAGATCGTTCAAAATCCCATTGTGAAAGAATATGAACATTTACAATCAAATAGAACAGTTATACATCAAGACTAAATTACAGCATGCTTCAAAGTTAAAAACAAAGGATCGAGTAAATATACCTTTGAAGAACCCTTTCTTCTAGCATTTCCTCGATCATACTCGAACGCATTAATCAAACCAGCAAACAACACGAACTAGCAAATCCTTGATCACAACCGAGTAAAACTTGATCCTCGACCCTTGAATGGAACTCGACACTACCATAAGACTACCTTGATATTGTCGGTGTGAGAATCCATGAGGTGTGGGCTCTGTATGGATTTGGAAGGAGGGAAGAAGGAATTAGACGATCGAGTAGACGATTGAGTAGGCGATAGAAGGAACAAGCCTATCGTATAGACATGAGTACTCGATCATTTAGTAACCATTAACTATCATACAATCGATCGTTTACTTTCTCTACACGTAATCTGATTACTTGATTTTGTGTAGCATGTGGAATGACAAAATGAAAACTATTTTCAACTTTATCCCACTGGCCGCCATAAACTATCCATAACCAACCACTAAGTTGGTTATTGGAGAAACACTAAAACCAATTATCTCATAATTAATTTATTATAAATAAATATAATAACTAATTTATCATATTATCTTTATAATCTATAGTTTTAATATCACATCATATGCTTCGGGCAAAGAGAAGGTGTGGCACCACATTGTTTAAGCCCCGGAATCAGTTCTTAAGAGAACAATTTATCTACTTACCCTGCTTCGGGGAAGGAATGAATTCCATCTTGTGTAGTTGAGTTCTCAGCTCCACAATTAGACGAACCCTCAAAGTGGTAGGTTTGAGTCAGCGATCTGGCCATTCGCACCCATGCAAATCAAAGGACCGCCCTTATAGGCAAGAGTTTCCAACTCACTCAGGATTAAGGTCATGTTACCTATGGTCATCCTAGTGAAATGAAAGTCTCTGTCATGAACGACGTTATATAACGAGGCTAAATATTTCGTGGTCCGGTCTTATACAAAATCCTTTGTATAGAGTATCCCCGCTCGCATGTCTAATATTCGAATGATCAAGATCAGAGCATTTGTAGCACTTTACAACATTTGTAACACCTACAAAGCAGGCCACACTTGTAGCATCACTAAGATAAGGTTTTCCTCCTTTATCCATATACTACAGACCATTTAGGTTATCACTTAAAGCATGATACACTTGTATGTCTCCACATACGTGCTTAAGTTACAACAATAACCATGCATCTTAGTTTATTGGTTTTTGGTTAATGTAACTAAAATATCTCATATTTTATAGACTGAAGTGAATATAATATCTCATATTATAAATCACCAAATGTTTGTTCATACATGTGTTCACAAACTACAAGACCCTACAAGATTTAGGGCATCAACCCCAATAATCTCCTACTTGTCCTAAAGCTAGTGTAGTGAACAAGATAATCATATTACAAGTACACAAAATAATAAACTAGGGCACAAATGCCCAGTACAACATCTCCCACTTGCCTTAATCCAACCACGAACGGTCCCGTAGACCCATACTCTACAGGTGACCTTTAAATACTCTAGTCGTGAGAGCCTTTGTAAACGAGCAGCAACGTTGTGCTCCAAAGCTATCTTTATGACAATCACGTTCTTTGATGCAAATTCTATCAGTTGAGATGATATTTTTGCTCTATATGCTTGCCGCCCTTATGACTATGAGGCTCACGGGAATTCACCACAACACCACTATTATCATAATAAAGGGTAATGGGCCTAGACATGTCTGGAACAACTTCCAGATCAGTCAGGAACTTCCTGAGCCAAACGACCTTCTTAGCAACTTCACAGGCCTCTACATACTTGGCCTCCATAGTGGTGTCAAGGATGCACCCCTGCTTGGTGCTTTGCCATACTACAACCCCTCCATTAAGAGTGAACACTAGTCCCTCGTTCTCCGAAGATACTTGAGGATGCTCTTGACGGCTATCCAATGACCTTATCCTGGATTAGACTGATATCTACTGACTATCCCCACAGTGTAGCAGATGTCAGGTTTAGTACATAACATCGCGTACATCAAACTGCCTATGGAAAATACATAGGGGACTCGTCTCATTTCCTCAACCTCTTGAGATGACTTAGGGCACTTTTCCTCCAAAAGTGTAACTCCGTGCCGAAAAGGCAATAGACCTCTCTTGGAGTTCTGCATCGAGTACTTGATCAATATCTTATCAATGTATGATGCCTGAGATAATGCTAGCATTTTTTTCTTTCAATCCCGAAAGATTTGAATCCCAAGAACAAACGTAGCTTCTCCCAAATCTTTCATTTGGAATTGGGTCTCTAGCCAGTTTTTCACTGAAGTCAGTAAACCTACATCATTCCCAATGAGTAGGATATCGTCTACATACAACACTAGGAAAACTATTGAATTGTTGATGATTTTCTTGTAGACACAAGGCTCATCAACTTTTTTGTCAATTCTATAAGATTTGATCGCCGTATCAAACCTTATGTTCTAAGATCGAGATGCCTATTTCAGTCCATAAATGGACCGATTCAGTTTGAAAACCTTTCGATCTTGACCTTGGGCTATGAATTGCTTGGGCTGGACCATATAAATGGTCTCCTCAAGATTGCCATTCAAAAAAGTAGTCTTGACATCCATTTGCCATATCTCATAGTCATAATATGATGTAATGGATAGAAGGATGCGAATAGACTTCAACATGGCAATAGGTGAAAAAGTCTCCTCATAGTTGACTCCCTCTACCTGGATATAACCCTTTGCCACCAGTCTAGCCTTCAAGGTTTGCAACTTCCCATCAACACCCCGTTTTCTCTTATAGATCCATTTACAACCTATAGGTTTAATCTCATCAGGTTGATCTACAAGATCCCAAACTGAGTTGAAGTACATAGACATCTCGGGATCCATGGCTTTGACCCATTCATCTCTGCCAACATCCTCCATTGCCTTCTTGTATGACAACGGATCCTCACCCTTGCCATCAGCTACCATAACTAGGATTTCAGTTAAACCCATATAGCGAAGAGGTGGGTTCGCATCCCTTCCACTACGTCGAGGTTCCCTCAATTCTTGAGGTGGATTTGACCTACTAGATGAACTTCTATCAACAACTCTTGTTGATGTAGCAGGCTCTTCAACAACTCTTGTTGAAGTTTCAGTAGTTTCTTTGGAAAGCTCACTCAACACGATTTTACTTCTTGAACTGTGCTCCTTTATATGATCCTTCACAAGGAAAGTAGCGTTTGTGGACACAAACACCTTGTTTTCCTTAGGATCATAAAAGTAACCCCCTCGTGTCTCTTTGAGGTAGCCTACCTTGTTTTCCTTAGTTCATAGTAAGTGAGTGAAGGAAATGTGTCAATGTATCCTACGGTCTCCTCCATTAGTTTAAACTATGAGATTCTTATGTTGCGTCTGCTGTCGTTTTTAGGTTACACTAGCTAGTCGTTAACAACAGCGATACATTTGGAGGGTTGTAACATAGGATTTGGAACAACTCAAGCTTCAAAAATGAATAGGGTCTTATAGTTCCATCTTACAATGTCTTCTAATTTGGGGGCATGTTCATATTGTTCTATAAAAATTTGAAAATGACGGGTCACACTTATAGAATTACTAAGTGTTAGTAAGTTCTTGACCGAAAAATGGTAGCTAAATGACTATCGGAATATGAGTTATTCTGGAGATAATATTGAGTCAAGACTGTCTTACTTTAGTGAAGGAGTATTTAACTGCCTCAGGTAACACTTATTCTAACTCACTGTAGTATCATTGCAAATAAATAAAGATATATGGGTACTTTATTAGATGCACAAGATTAATAGAATTTGTTTAAAATTTTTCAACAATGTCAAACTCAATAATACAACTTCTTGCTTCTAACAAATTTAGTGGAGAGAGTTATTCCAATTGGAAGTCAAATTTAAACACGATATTGGTAGTTGATGATCTGAGGTTTCTGTTAACAGAGGAATGTCCTCCTATTCCCAATTCGACTGCAAACCGAAGCATTCGGGATGCTTATGATAGTTGGGTAAGGGCGAATGAAAAGGAAAAGGCCTATATTTTAGCGAGCATATCTGATGTGCTCAATAAGAAAAGCCATGCCCATAGCCCATGAAATTATGATGTCATTACAGGAAATGTTTGGGCAACCGTCATCTTCTGTACAACATGAGGCTATAAAGTATGTTTATAACTCGCGCATGAAAGATGGAACCAATTTCAGGAAACATGTTCTAGACATGATGGTTCATTTTAATGTCGCAAAAGCTCACAGGGCTACCATAGACGAAACTAGTCAAGTTAGTATGATATTAGAGTCTCTTCCGAAGAGCTACCTAACCTTTCGTACTAATGTCGTAATGAATAAAATTAATTACAATTTGACTACTTTATTAAATGAACTATAGAATTATTAGTCAATGATGAAATTGAAAGAAAGTGAAAAAAATGTTGTTTCACGACAAAAGAAATTTTTGAAAGGTTCATCGTTAGGAATAAAACCCTTTGATAAAAAAAAAAAAGTCGGTCCCTTCATCATCTAAAGAAAAAAGTGTACATATGAAGAAAAAGGGAAAAGGGATAAACAACACACTGCAATGAAAAAAAATGCTCCCAAATGAAAATGTTTCAATTGTGAAGAAGACGGGCACTGGAAACGAAACTGCCCGAAGTATATGGTTGAGAAGAAGGCGAAAAAGGCAAATCAAGGAAAATCAGATTTACTTGTAATTGAAACATGTTTGGTGGAAAATTCTCACTTTACTTGGATATTAGATTCAGGAGCCACTAACCATGTTTGCGCTTTTCTACAGGAAACTAATTCTTCGAATCAACTATCAGAGTACGAAATGACTTTTAAGGTGGGAATAGAAGAAGTCATTTCAGCTGAAGTAGTGGGAGATGTCAAGTTGTTTTTTGGAGAATCTTTTATCTTGTTAAGAAATGTATATTATGTACCAAAGATGAAAAGAAACTTGATCTCCATATCATGTCTATTGAAAAATATATATAAAGTATCTTTTAAAGTTAATGAAGTGTTCGTTTTTTCAAGAGGTGTTCATATTTGTTCTACTAGACTTGAAAATAACTTATATGTGTTAAAACCAACTGAAGCTAAGGCCACCTTAAATATAGAGATGTTTAAAACGGTAGAAACCCAAAATTAAAAAAAGAAAAAATTCTCCTAACGCCTACCTTTAGCATCTCAGACTTGGTCACATAAATCTCAATGAAATTGAGAGATTAATTAAAAACGGTCATCTAAATCAGTTAGAAGAGTTCTTTACCTCCTTGTGAGTGATGCCTTGAAGGAAAAATGACAAAAATATCTTCTCGATCAACCACATAAGGTTAAACCTATAGGTTGTAAATGGATTAATGATGGTCTAAAGGATCCATTGACCTTTAAACAGGCAATGGAAGATATGATAGGCAACAATGGATAAAATCCATGGATGTAGAAATGGAGTCCATGTACTTCAATTCTGTCTAGGATCTAGTAGATCAACCACATAAGGTTAAACCTATAGGTTGTAAATGGATCTACCAGAGGAAAAAAGACCAAACCAGCAAAGTACAAACCTATAAAGCAACACTCGTGGCAAAAGGTTTTACCCAAAGGGAGGCGGGTTGACTATGAAGAAACCTTCTTTTT
Organism: Benincasa hispida; assembly: GCF_009727055.1. Lineage (NCBI taxonomy): Eukaryota > Viridiplantae > Streptophyta > Magnoliopsida > Cucurbitales > Cucurbitaceae > Benincasa > Benincasa hispida. Next base: position 34,503,818 of record NC_052354.1, on the reverse strand, counting down.
TATTGTCATGATAAACTCAATAAGAATATTCTTATCCATTGCCACATATTAAGACTATGAAATATGGCAAATGGATGTCAAGACAACTTTTTTGAATGGTCATCTTGATGAAAGTATTTTTATGTCTCAACCATAAGGGTTCATTGAACAGGGTTAAGAACAAAAGGGTTGTAAGCTTAAAAAATCCATTTATAGATTGAAGTAAGCTTCTAGATCCTGGAATATAAGATTTGACACTACGATCAAATCTTATGGCTTTGAACAGAATGTTGACGAACCTTGTATATACAAGAAAATAGTCAACAAAACTGCAGCATTCTTGGTACTTGATGTTGATGATATCTTGCTTATTAGGAATGAGATAAGTTACCTTGCTAACGTAAAGAGATGGTTAGCATCACAATTCTAAATGAAAATTTTGGGAAATGCTCAATATGTTCTTGGGATTCAGATTTTTTGAAATCGAAAAGACAAAAGCTTAGCACTATCTCACGTATCTTATATTGACAAAATGTTGTCGAGATATAACATGCAAAATTCCAAAAAGGGTATATTACCTTTTAGACATGGAATTCATCTGTCAAAGGAACAATGTCCTAAGACACCTCAAGAAATTGAGGAAATGAAAAGAATTCCATATGCATTGGCAGTTGGGAGTCTGATGTACACTATGTTATCTACACGTCCTGACATATGCTTTGTAATTGGAATCGTCAGCAGGTTCCAATCCAACCCAAGACACAGTCATTAGATAGCTATCAAAAACATCCTCAAGTATCTCAGGAGAACGAGGAACTATACGCTAGTGTATGGATCTAAGAATTTGATCCTTACAGGATGCACTAATTCTGATTTTCAGACTGACATAGATTCAAGAAAATCTACTTTAGGATCAGTTTTCACTCTTAACAGAGGAGCTATAGTATGGAGAAGCATTAAACAAAGTTGTATAGCTGACTCCACGATGGAAGCAGAATACATAGTTGCATGTGAAGCAGCTAAAGAAGCAGTTCCTGATAGATTTGGAAGTGGTTCCAAATATGCACCTTCCCATTATTCTATGTTGTGACAACAGTGGTGCAATTGCTAATTCCAAGGAACCAAGTAGTCACAAACGTGGAAATCATATCGAAAGAAAGTACCATCTCATCAGAGAGATCGTACACCAAGGAGACATGATAGTCACACAGATAGCCTCAGAAGACAACCTTACTGATCCTTTTATGAAGGCCCTCTTGGCTAAAGTGTTCAAGGGCCACCTAGTTGGACTAGGACTACAAGCATCATAATCTAGGGCAAGTGGGAGAATGTCAAAGAGTATTTTAGATACCCTAGTTTATTGTATTTTTCACTCTCTTTATTTCTCGACATTATAAACATTATATATTTATATGTTTGTCTCACTGAAGTGTTAGTCCAAATGGGAGATTGTTGGGAATGTCCTAAAATCGCAGTTTGTAAATGTTGTTAACATATTCTATTTATCAATAAAAATGTCATTGAGTATTTTATTTAATTATTAGTAATATTTCATTCTTTTATGTAAATCCAATAAACGAATCCATGGTTATAACATGAATACTTTAACTTTATGCGGCGACATAAAAGAGGATTAAGTTTTAGTATGTAGCCAAAATGGTCTATAAGTATACGGATGATATTGGGTACCTTATCCTGGTGACACTATTGGATGTGGCCCATTTTGTATATTGATACAAATAATTTGATCCAAAAACCATTCATGTGAAGACATGTGAGTGGAGGCATCCTGTGCAATGAGTTTTCATAAGATCAGACCTCAAAATAGTCACCTTTCTTTATAACAATCGTTTACTGTTAAAACTAACTATCTCAAACTCAATAACGTGGGGTAACTCGATCTTAACCTAAGCTAACTATGAACTCCTGTTTATTCAACATTATCCTTTGATCTGCTTAGGTGAGACATAACATTGCAATATGGAATTCACTCCTACCTGATTAAGGGTTAGCATATGGATTGATGCCTTGTCTTGAACAATGGGGTCCCGCCCTCTCATAAAAGAGAGGGTTCTGATTTATAAGTTGGACTATAAATAAATTGTTTAATGGAGGATCAGTGGGAGCTTAAGGAGCAAGATATATTTTGTTGGGTTTCACGTCCTAAAACTCGCAGTTTGTAAAATGATAAGCATTTTCTATAATCAATATACTTATTATTGATTTCATAAATTTTATGAAAGTTTAAATCCAATAAACTAAGACCCATGACTACTGTGTGAGTACTTCAACTTTATGTGGAGACATAAGAGTGGATCAGGTTCGAGTAAATAGTCAAAATGATCTATGGTACATGAATAAGGGTGGGCACCTTATTCTGGTAACACCATTGGATGCTGCCTACTCTGTAGTTGTTACAAAGAGTTGTAAAGTGCTACATATGATGTGATCCTAATTCATACATATTATGATATGAAAAGTGGGGTTGTTCTATGCAATGAGTTTGCATAAGATCAGGACAAAGAAATAAGTCACTCTTACTTTATAACATTTTTTACTATTTAATGCTGAATATTTCGCCTAGATGACCTAGGTAACTCGATCTTAATCTTGAGCTAACTATGAACTCCTGTTTATTCGGGATTGCCCTTAGATTTTCATAGGTGAGGGTTAGCTCAACAATGCCGGCTTAATAAGACTTCCATTTCAGGGGTAAGACCTGATCGATAGCTGGGGACATAGGGTGTAAGACGAAGTTCACGCCTACCCAATTTAGGGATAGGAGAAAGGTTTTTTCTCTCAAGTACTGAATCCAGGTCTTGAACAAGGGGCCCCACCCTCTCACTAAGGCTGAGAAAGTTTGGTTTAGTGATTGGATCACAAACCAGTTGTTCATTAGGGGATCAATAGGGACTTGAGGAATAAGACGTAATCTCGGGGGTAAAACAAATATTTGACCTAGTCGTTATTACAAACAACCTGTGAAGGGTCGACTTGCTGATTTTGGTTAAATCATGTGGACATAATATATCTATAGTGAGGGGAGTGAAACTATGAGCTTTAGTGGAGTGACGCATTAATTAACGAATGAGGATTAATCTGGTCTAATGAGTTTAGCGATTTAATCTCAGATCGTTGGAGCCCATGATCTATAGGTCCGCGAGGTCCCTCCACTAGCTCGTAACGGACTAGCTCTAGAATAGTGTGATAAGTTAATTTGAAACATTCCAATTAGAATTAAGGGAATTAGTAATTATATGAGATATAATTAAATGTTTAATTTGATAATTAAATGGAAAAGGAGAATTTATATATTTAAATATGGTTTAAATATATAAAGATGGATATGTGTTGAAATTAATTTAATATTTGATATTAAATTAATTAAGTTTTATTTAATAATTAATTTATGAAATTAGTTAAATTTTTATTTTTAAAATCAAAATAGATTTTATAAAATCAAATTTTGATTTTGTGATAAAATTAAAAAAAGTGAAAAATAAAACACAAAATGGAAAAAGTTGATTTTCCATTATCCATCTTTCAACTTGCTCACTCAAATGGCATTCTTTTTCCCTTGTCTTCTCTAAGCTTAAGTTGCAACTCATGTAACTCTTTCCTTTGCATGTTGATCTACAATATAATGAAGAGATTGGAGTGAAAATGGGCATGCAATCTATAGAGAATTTTAGAGAAAATTCGGGTTAAAGAAAGGGTTCTTCAACAAGATTATTGCAGTGAGCATTTTTCCTTCATCCCTTGATTCAAGCTTGTTTTAAGTCCCACAACTCAATCTAGAACACCAAGAGAATAGTGGGGAAGATCTTGAGGTGGTTTGGAACAAGATTTGGAGAAGATAGCAGATGGAGAAGGAGCTTTGAAGAAGTTCTACAAGAGGTATGTCTTGAAACTCACTTGTTTTCTGCAAGAGCATACTTTATATTTTGCCAAAATTAGTGAATTAGAGTGCTTAGATAATCCTTGTGCTTCTATTATTGATGATACAATCCTACAATTGGTATCAAAGCATGAAATAAGTATTCAATTCGGTTTAATTTTGGTTTGGTGGGTGTTTTATATGAGAAATATGAAATTGATGCACTGATATGGTTTTTTGAGATTTGGCTATTTAATTCTCTTTAATTTCTCATTTAAATTTGTAATTGACTCTTGTTTGATGAGCTTTTATGTGTTAGCAAGAGTTTGTAATTTATTTGGAGTCATTAGAGTTGAAATTAAGATGTAATTGAAGAAACAAGTTCAGGAGGTCGAGCTGCTGTTTCAGTTTTTCAGCTTCTACCTAAAATCGTTATTGAGGTTCAGTTGCTAAGCGATCGGCTAGATCCAGATGCTACACGATGTGAAGAAAATCTAGACGATCGTATAGCAATGGGCATTAGTCGTTGTATTGTTGAAGGCTATACAATCGTGTACCTGTAAGAGCTAAACGATGAGTTCAATTTACTATACGATAGCACTAAGTGATCGTTTAGCTTTGGCGTGGGAACTAAACGATACATTGAATTTACTATATGATGGTACTACACGATCGTTTAGCTATGATGCACGCTAAGCAATGCGATGAAGTGCTACGTGATAGCGCTGAGCAATTATTTAGATGCCAAGCTAAGCGATCGTGTAAACGAAATGCTAAGTGACGCGATGATGTTCTATATGATGGAGCTAAGCGGTCGTTTAGCTACGGCGGATACTAAACGATGACATGAAGCGCTAAACGATGGTGTTAAGAGATCATTTAATTCTATATGATAGAGCTAAGCGATAGCTAACCGATGGAGTTGAGTAATCATGTAGTTCTATACGAAAGAGCTAAGCAATCGTTTACTTTCGGCAGACACTAAACAATCATGTAGTTCTATGCGATAAAGCTAAACGATCGTTTAGTTGAGGCAAACACTAAGCAATCGTGAAGTTTTTCACAACACAAGGCGATGGAGCTAAATGATTGCCTTCAGCGCTACACGATCGGCCTTTGCAAGACTTTGAGGTTAGATCAAGAGCAGTCGGTTTGACCGGTTTTCTCAAGATCCAATTCGGTTTAGCCTAAAAGTGTTTATGGCTGTCCGATTCAGACTTTGATGGATCGGTTCAGACTCATCCAATCCGGTTCAAGGTGCTTGGATTCGGTTTGGAGCGGTTCAAAGACGATTTTGAAGCTGATTGTAATAGTTAAACTTCTATTTGCTTGTTTTTTGCCAAAACTAAAACTGTATCAGTCTGTGTTTAATTATTTATGCATTTGATGTATGTTATAATTAAATAAATCTTGTATGTGCATATAGTGTACCATTTAGATTTAAAATCCCACCATAGGAATCATGTTACATGCATTGAAAGTATGTTATAATTGTTATAATATATAGTATGCATGTTAAGATTTCTTGTATTTAATATAAGTGTTATATTAAATATTGAATGTCTTATGTATGTTATAGATGTTTAGCATGTCTAAAGTTTTATAAGTTGTAATAAAAATGGGTTAGACATTTAAAATCCATAAAATACAATTGCATGCTCACGTAGGTTGACCACCTGTTTTAATTGTTAAAACTTATAAAACTTAGATTACAAACTCAACTGGTATATAATCTTGTCTAAGGCTGGGGGTACTTAAGTTGACGGTTTACGAAACACCTCCTACCTAGGGATTATGGCCGAATTATTGAGCGTTGGTAACCTGTTTTATGAGCATATATGAGTGATGTGAGGTAATAAAATGATTTATCACCTAGACATCATAGGTTAAAATCCAATTATAAGAGTTATACTTGGATAAATCGCATAGACTTAGGGTTTTTTATTAGCCGAAAAGAACCTAAGTATAAATCTACCAAAATAGAACACTTTAGTGGTAGTTTAATAACTTCTATATGATAGAATTATTAGAAAACTTCAGTGGGAGATTAATAACATATACGATACGTTATTTTTAACTCTCACGTCTCTAAGAGTTTACAATCCAGATTTAAGCGGTACTTCGTGTCACCCTGGGAGTGACCTCCCTACGGAGTGTATTTTTTAGCTTAAATCTAGATTTTGGTGAATAAGAGGAAGTTGTTCAAACATAAGTCTATTATACGAATAGATTTCAACTGCCACGTCTCCACATAATTTACACCGTGAGATTCATATGCTGCTTTGTGTCACCCTAGAAGTGGCCTCCCTACGGAGAGTGTTTTGTATGAGCCAATATCAAGGTAAACGGAGGAAGTAGTTCATAGTAAGTAGATGAAGGATATGTGTCAATATATCCTACGGTCTCATCCATTAGTCTGAATCGTGAGGTTCCTATGTTGCGCCTGCTGGTTAGCTTTAAGCGGCCCTTTGCTAGTCATTTAGCGACTGCTATCCCTATGAAGGGTTGTAACATAGGATTCGAAACAACCCAGGTTTCAGTAAAATGAATAGGGTCTTATAGTTTCATCTTGGATATTGTCTTCTATTTCGAAGGCAAGTTCATACCGTTCTATAAGATCTGAAAATGGCAGGTCACACTTACAAGAATTACTAATTTGTTAGTAAAGATCTTGACTGAAAACGATAACTAAACAACTATAGGAATAAGAGTTATTCCGAAGATAATAGGAATAAGAGTTATTCCGGGGATTGTGTTTAGTCAAAATTGTTTGTTTTAGTGAAGGAGTATCTGACTGCCCCACAGTAGCACATATTCTGACTCACTAAAATATCATTGCAAATTTTATCAGCATGTAAATAATAGTAAAATCAAATCAACAAACAAATTACTCGCGGTTGATTATACCAAAAGAGTTTTAATAGAGGATTGTCCTCTATCTCCCAACTCATCTGAAATTATGAATTATGTAGATGAGAGTGTTGAATTCGAACAACAAGATAAATATGATTTACTTGTTATTGAAGCATGTTTAGTAGAAAACGATAAAATCTGGATAAGTGATTCAAGTGTCGTTAATCATGTATGTACTATCTCATAGGAAACAAGTTCCTGGAGACAGTTGACAGAAGATGAAACAATCTTTAAGGTAGGGACCGGGAAGATTGTTTCAGCTAAAGCAGTGGGAGATATGAAGTTATTTATAGGAGATAAGAACATTTATTTGAAAATTGTGTATTATCTTCCTTCTATGAAAAGGAATCTAATATCTATCTCTAGTTTGCTAGAACAAAATCATAAAGTTTATTTCGAAAATGATGATGTGTTCATCAAAATGGGAAATAAACAGATTTGTTATGCAAAGATAGAAAATAACCCGTACATGTTAAAATCAACTGAGGTCATAGTTGTTTTGAACATAGAGATGTTTAAAACTGCTGGGACTCATAAAAAGAGGAAGATTTCTCCAAATGCCTATTTTTGGCACTTGAGACTGGGTCACATAAATCTCAATAGGATTGAAAGATTGGTTAAGAACGGTCTTCTAAATAAGTTGGAAGACAGTTCATTACCACCTTTTGAGTCCTATCTCGAGGGTAAAATGACAAAAAGATCTTTTTCTGGAAAAGGTCTTAGAGTCAAAGGACCACTAGAATTGATTCACTCAGACCTTTGTGGGCCTCTAAATGTTAGAACGAGAGAAGAGTATGAATATTTCATCAGTTTTATATATGATTATTCCAGGTATGTGCTGTTTACCTAATGTGACAAAAGTCTGGAACTTTTGAAAAGTTCAAAGTGTATAAGGCTGAGGTTGAGAACCAATTAGGAAAAAAGATTAAAACACTTTGATTGGATCGAGGTGGGGAGTATATGGACATAGAATTCCAGAACTATTTGATAGAACATGGAATTCAGTCTCAACTCACAGCCTCTGGCACACCTTAGTAGAATGGTGTGGCAGAAAGCAAAAACATAACCTTGTTGGACATGGTTCATTCCATGATGAGTTATGCTCAGTTACCAAATTCTTTTTGGGGACACGCAGTTGAGACCCGGTGTATATTTTGAACATGGTTCCCTTGAAAAGTGTTTCTGAAACACCTTACGAGCTCTGGAGAGGACCTAGAGGAAATCTATATTACTTCAGGCTTTGGGGTTGTCCAGCACATGTGTTGGTTCAAAATCCTAAAAAATTGGAATACCGTTCAAAATTTGTAGACTACCCAAAAGAAACTAAAGATGGTCTCTTTTATGATCCTCGGGAAGATAAAGTATTTGTATTGACAAATGCAACCTTCCTAGAGGAAAATTATATAAAGAATCATCAACCTCGTAGTAAGCTAGTAATAGAAGAAATGTCCATAGAAACGACAAATGCATCAACAAGAGTTGTTGATCGAGCAGGTCCTTCAACAAGAGTTTTTGATAGAGTAGGCCCATCAACAAGAGTTATTAATGAAACTGATACTCCACATCATTCTTAAAAGTTGAAAGTGCTCGTCATAGTGGGAGGGTTGTGCAACAGCCTGACCGGTACATGGGTTTAACTAAAACTCAAGTCATCATACCAGATGATGGTTTAGAGGATCCATTGTCTTTTAACCTAGCAATGAACGATGTGAACAAAGACCAATGGATTAAAGCCATGGACCTTCAAATGGAATCTATGTATTTCAATTCTATCTAGAATCTTGTAGATCAACCTGAAGGGGTAAAATCTATCAGTTGTAAATGGATCGACAAGAGAAAATGAGACCAAGCTGGTAAGGTACAGACCTACAAAGCTAAACTTTTGGCAAAAGGGTTTACCCAAAGAGGGGGGGTAGATTTTGAAGAAACCTTCTCTCCAGTTGCCATGATAACATCCATTAGAATACTCTTGTCCATAGCCACATTTTATGATTATGAAATATGGCAAATGGATATCAAGACAGCTTTTCTGAATGGCTATCTTGAAGAGAGTATCTATATGTCTCAACCAGAAGGATTCATGCAACAGGGTCAAGTGTAAAAGGTTTGCAAGCTTAATCGATCCATTTATGGATTAAAACAAGCTTCTAGATCCTGAAATATGAGATTTGACACTACGATCAAATCTTATGACTTTGAACAAAATGTTGACGAACCATGTGTATACAAGAAAATTGTCAAAAAAACTGTCGCTTTTCTGGTGTTGTATGTTGTGATATTCTACTCGTTAGGAATGAGTTAGAATATCTAGCTGACGTTAAGAGATGTCTGGCTTCACAATTCCAAATGAAAGATTTGGGAGAAGAACAGTATGTTCTTGGAATCCAAATAATTCGAAATCGCAAAAACAGAACATTGGCATTATCTCAAGCATCTTATACATACAAGATGTTGTTTAGGTATAAAATGCAAAATTCCAAGAAAGGATTTTTACCTTTCAGGCTTGGAATTCACCTGTCTAAGGAACAGAGTCCTAAGACACCTCGAGAGGTTGAGAAGATGAATCGAATTCCATATTCATCTTCAGTTGGGTGTTTGATGTATGCAATGTTGTGTACTCATCTCAATATATGCTATGCCATAGGAATTGTCAGCAGATTTCAGTCTAATCCTGGTCATGACCATTGGACTGCTGTTAAAAATATTCTCAAGTATCTTCGGAGAACGAGAGATTATATGCTTCTGTATGGTGCTGAGGATCTGATCCTTACTAGATACACTGATTCTGACTTTCAGACCGATATTGATTCGTGGAAATCAACTTCAGGGTCAGTATTCACTCTAAACGAAGGAGCAGTTGTGTGGAGAAGCATCCAGCAGAGTTGTATTGCAAACTCCACAATCGAAGTTGAGTATGTAGCTGCAAGCGAAGCAGCAAAAGAAGCAATATGGCTCAGAAAGTTCCTGACAGATCTCGAAGTAGTTCCTAATATGCACTTGCTTGCCACTCTCTGTTGTGACAATAGTGGAGCAGTTGCAAATTCAAAGGAACCACGAAGCCATAAAAGCAGAAAGCATATTTAGCGAAAGTACCATCTCATTAGGGAGATTGTACACATAGGAGACGTAATCGTCACCCAGATTTCTTACCAAGACAACTTAGCTGATCCATTTACGAAGGCCCTCTCGACTAAAGTGTTTGAGGGTCACCTAGTAGGACTAGGTCTACGAGTTTTGTATCACTAGGGCAAGTGGGTGAATTTATGGGTATTGTAATGCCCTAGTTTATTGTATTTGTATATTTTATTCTCTCCATGTAAACTCAACATTATATATATTTGTATATATTGATCCACTGAAGTTTTAATCCAAGTGGGAGGGTTTTATGTCCTAAAATTCGCAGTTTGTAAAATGATAAACATTTTCTATAATCAATATACTTGTTATTGATTTCATAAATTGTATGAAAGTCTAAATCCAATAAACCAAGACTCCTGACTATTATATGAGTACTTGAATTTTATTTGGAGACATAAGAGTGGATCAGGTTCAAGTAAATAGTCAAAATGATCGTTGGTACATGAATAAGGTTAGGCACCTTCTTCTGATAACACCATTAGATGTTACCTACTCTGTAGTTGTTACAAAGAGTTGTAAAGTGCTACATATGATGTGATCCTAATTCGTACATGTTATGACATGAGGAGTGGGGGCGTCCTATGTTATGAGTTTGCATAAGATCAAGACCAGAAAATAAGTCACTCTTACTTTATAATGTTGTTTACTATTTAAGACTGACTATTTCGCCTAGATGACCTAACTCGATCCTAATCCTGAGCTAACTATGAACTCTTATTTATTCGAGATTGACATTAGATTTGCATAGGTAAGGGTTGGCTCAACAGCGCCAGCTCAATAAGACTCCCATTTCAGGGGTAAAACCTGATCGACTGGGGACATAGGGTGCAAGGCGAAGTTCACGCCTACCCAATTTAGGGATAGGAGAAAGGTTTTTCTCTCAAGTACCGAATCCAGGTCTTGAACAAGGGGTCCCACCCTCTCACTGAGGCTAAGAGAGTTTGGTTTAGTGATTGGATCACAAACCAGTTGTTCATTAGGGGATCAGTAGGGACTTGAGGAATAAGACGTAATCTCGGGGGTAAAACAAATATTTGACCTAGTCGTTATTACAAACAACCTATGAAGGGTCGACTTGCTGATTTTGGTTAAATCATGTGGACATAATATATCTATAGTGAGGGGAGTGCAACTATGAGCTTTAGTGGAGTGATGCATTAGTTAACGAATGAGGATTAATCTGCTCTAATGAGTTTAGCCAATTAATCTTGTATCGTTGGAGCCCATGATCTGTAGGTCTGAGAGGTCCCCCTACTAGCTCTAGAATAGTGTGATAAGTTAATTTGAAACATTCAAATGAGAATTAAGGGAATTAGTAATTATATGAGATATAATTACATGTTTAATTTGAGAATTAAATGGAATAGGAAAATTTATATATTTAAATATCATTTAAATATATAAAGATGAATATGTGTTAAAATTAATTTAATATTTGATATTAAATTAATTAAAATTTATTTAATAATTAATTTATGAAATTCATTAAATTTTTCATTTTTAAAATCAAAATAGATTTTATAAAATTAAATTTTGATTTTGTGATAAAATTAAAAAAAGTGAAAAAAAAAACACAAAATGGAAAAAGTTGATTTTCCATTATCCATCTTTCAACTTGCTCACGCAAATGGCATTCCCTTTGCCTTGTCTTCTCCAAGCATGAGCTGCAACTCATGCAATTCTCTCCATTGTATGTTGATCTATAATATAATGAAGAGATTGGAGTGAAAATGGGTATGCAATCTATAGAGAATTTTAGAGAAAATTCAGGTTGAAGAAAGGGTTCTTCAACAAGATTACTGCAGTGAGCATTTCTCCTTCATCCCTTGATTCAAGCTTGTTTTGAGTCCCACAACTCAATCTAGAGCACCAGAAGAATAGTGGGGAAGATCTTGAGGTGGTCTGCAACAAGATTTGGAAAAGATAGCAGCTGGAGAAGAAGCTTTGAAGAAGTTCTACAAGAGGTATGTTTTGAAACTCACTTGTTTTCTGCAAGAGCATACTTTATATTTTGCCAAAATTAGTGAATTAGAGTGCTTAGATGATCCTTGTGCTTTCGCTGTTGCCGATACAATCCTACATATTTAAAGGGGTAAAACAATAATCTTTCACCCAGCTGTAAATACGAATGACCTGTGAAGGATTGACTTACTAATTATGATTAAAATGGACAGAAATATATCTACAATGAAGAGAGTGCAACTATCGAGCTATAGTGAAATGTCTTGGTAGTTAATGAATAGTGATTAATTCAGTTTAAAGAGTTTAACCAATTAATTACAAATTGTTGGAGCTCATGATATGTAGGTCCATAAGGTCCCTCTACTAGCTCGTAATTTGGATTAGTAATTTGAGTAATCTTGATGAGATTTCAAATTAGGGTTTAAAATTTGAAATGTTCAAATTCAATTAGGGTTTCTATTAATTGTATTCGATAAAATTGAAATATTTAATTTTATCGAAATTAAACGAAGTTGGAGAAACAATTAATGTTTAAATTATGATTTAAATATTAATATATGAAATTAAATACATTTTAGTGAAATTGGTATTTTATTAATTTAATATTAGATATTAAATTAACAAAATTAATTAAAAGGTCTAATTAATTAGTTTTATTTAAAATTAATTAATTGAATTAATTTTTATAAAACTAATAAACAAATAAATTAGTTTATTTTTAAATTGATTTTAGAAATCAATTTTTAAAACACAAAATGGAAATTTCCAAAAGTTGAAAATCTCCACTATGGTGCAAGCACTTTATTCATCCAATTTCACTCAATCCATGAAGGAGTTGGTCTTCATGCAAGCTTTGAGATTGCATGATGAAAGCTTTATAAAGTAGAGTGTTGGGCTAAATGATTAGCCAAGCATTCAGAACTTCTACAAGAATTTTGCAAAATTCGAGACCCTTTCCAAACCCTCTTCAGTCTTCATCAAAATTATCTCAATTTAGTGTTTCCACCACACAATCTTTGCAAGAGAATAGTAGAGAAGATCTTCATAGTGGTCTACTTGTAGATTGAAACATCTTTATGAGGACCTCAGCTGATTTTTGAAGAGATTTCATCAAAGGTATTGTGTTCAGCAAACCCTCTCCTGTAATAGTTATTTTGAAGCATGTTTTAAACTCAAATAAAGTATAATTCGAGTGCTTATTGATTCTGATTTTCTCCGCTGCATGTTAATTTACTTCATCAGAATCGAATTCTTTTGCAGTTGGTGAATATTTTGTTGAAATTTGTGAGAGCGGTCAGTAAGAGTCTTAACTATATCCTCTAGTGACATACCTGAGGATGAAGAAGATGATTTCCCTTGACCTCCCCATTTAAAGTTAGGACAGTCACGCCACCCGGAGTTATATGTGTTTGAATGAGGGTTGTACTTCCTTTGAAATCCTCCTATTGCATTCACTTCTTGCTTAGCTTATGGAAGAGCTTCAGAGGAATGTCCAATTATTCTACAAGCTTCGCATGTCTTGATTTGAGGAATTCCACCTTGGGTCATCTGTGTCACAAGAGTCGTCAAATTAGATAATTATGCTCTTCATTCACTTACCTCCTTGGAGTTCGAAGGGTCTAGGTCTGTGGCTCGTGTTCCAAAATTTTGGGAATTCTTTACAATGGTGGAGATTAGTAACTAGCATCCGAAGGGGTTTTATCGGCTAGAGCTCTTCCGGTTGTTGTATGGGTTGTACTCCATTCTAAAGCAAGTAAATTGGAATAAAATTATTGAATGAGGTATTGATTCAAAAGTGGGTGATGAGGGAAGCTTGCACATAGGTGTTTGTAGCGCTCCCAATACTCAAATAAGGTATCCCCCACTGCTTGCCTTATTCCATAGATCTTCTTCTGAATACTATGGGCTCTTGAAGTCGGAAAGGACTTTTCTAGGAACTTCTTCTTAAGAGCATTCTAAGTAGTTATTGAGTCAGGCGGAAGATAATATAAACAATCCTCAACGTCATCCTTTAAGGATAAAGGGAAGGTCCTTAGATTCAATTGCTCCTTTGTCATACCATTCAATTGCTCCTATTACATACCATATGGAAGTCTTTGACGTACTTATGGGATCCTCTCATGGGCTTCCTTTGTTAATTGAAAATAGATGAATAAGTCCGAGTTTGAGCTTGAATGGGACGGTAGTCTCCAGATAAACTATAAATAGTGGTTGTTGAGTCATATCCGGGTCCACTAGCTCTCTTAAAGTTCTTTCTCCTTCTTCACCCATGTTGACTACTTGTTCTTGTACCTCTTCTTCTTGGTTTTGAACCTCTTGTTGCTTTTCTTCCAAATACTCTTCTATCTCCTCAATTGCTTCTATTCCCTTCTCCCTTTGAAGTCGTCACTCTTCGCGATCAGTATCTACAAAAAAAGTCGTGCACAAAACTTCCAGAGGAACGAGTCATACAACAAAGGAATTAAATCACACACAATCTCTTTTGAATTATTTTTTTAAAGGAACTCATAAATTGACTAACTAGTTGTCCCAGTTCCCCGACAACGGTGCCAATTTGATCCAGCTAAAAGTGTGGTATCGCCTTCACACCTCTAGGACCAAATAAATTTGTTTACTAGGTTCTTAGTATTCCTATTACTACTAGAGTGTAGCAATAATGGCAAGTTCTTAACCATCTACAAAGAACCAATATCTAATTGAACAATCGATGAATTCCATGGTATTGAGGTAGGGGTTTGTTTCGGAAAAAAAAAAAAAGTAAATATCATGCAAGAACTAAAATTTGGAAGAAATAGTATAACACAAATTTTATTTTACAAGAATTTCTCAATGAAAAATACTTGGGAATTGTTTTGTTAATTTCTAATTCTATCATCGGATTAAAAACATATGAAAATTCATAAATCCCACAACTAGTTAGGAGATAGCTACATAGTTGTCTATTTAGTTAATTAAGAACAAAGTTCATGCTTAACCCTAAATTAATCAAAATTATTTCTTTCTCGGCAATTTCCATACTTAATCATAATTTGCATAAAGAATTGGGGTTCGGTGTTATGACATTTGATAAAAAGAAAAGCCTAGACTTGTGATTTTGTTTATTGGATGAATCAAATTAAGTCAAACAAGCAAGAATTTCAGAAAAAGTCTTAGTTCTAGCAAGAATCCCTAACTTGCAACCTATTTCACAATTATGCTCAGGGTCATGTAAAATTTGCTAACAAGACTTTGATGAAAATGAGTCGTCAATTCATTTTAGTAAAATCTATTGATAATCAATACAGATCTCATCCAAGAATACATGAATATTATATAAAGAATACAAAAAAAGTTCAAGGATTGAAATTAACTAGTTATTTCCAAGTAAAAAGGCATACCTTAGCCTAAAAACATCTTGAGTCTTCAAAAAATTATTGAGAAACTACAAGTAAATTTGAAAATGATGAAAGAATGAAGAAAGAATTTCGAAATGGTGAAGTGAATCTTTAAGAGTTGATTGGATTTACTCTAAAAAATCTCTTCTTCTCACTATAGAAATCATGTCACTTTTATTTCATGTCGCAATGTAACTACGCGATAGCTAAGTGTAACAATGCTAGCTTTTTTAATCTTAGGGTAAAGCATGTAGCAATGACGCTGGGGTTATGTTGATGATCTCTAGGCGCGTGCACATCTTTCTGTCAAAATTCGTAGAGTAACTACGCTACCACCATCGTAATTAGGCTGCCCTGTTTAGATGGCTACTACCTTCAAGCGTAATGCTGGAGCATAATGGGAGGGTAGCTATGCTACGATGATGTGTTAAAAGTGGGCATCCTATCTTCTAGCGTAACTCTACACTATGCATGGCATTGTTACGCTGCTCTGAGTTGTATTTTGATAATTTTGCTGACTTTCTACTATTTGATGCTCCAATGCTTCAAATTAATGTCTTTTGGTCCCTTTTTGCATTAATTTGGCTTTTCTATCTTTTGGACAAATATTTCCTACAAATACAACATTTGATGTATAAATTTGTACAAACAAGGGAAAATTAAGTCGAAAATTTAGCACTTTTAAGGTGCTATCAGTATTTCACCAAATTGGGTCATCAAACTTTGTGTTTTGTCTATTTTTTTCTTTCGCTTTACTTTTTGGTTGTTCTTGAAATTGCAGATACGTCATGTGTGACATTGCTTTACTACATGGTCGAATACCTTTATTTCATTTTCTATCTATACAATATTGTTTATTTTAATTATAGATAATCAATTGAAAATTAAAGAAATATATTACATAACTTAAAGTAGATGATGGTTTCACAATCAATATTATATTAATATCGCTGATATATTTTATGTTTCATAAGTCCAATTTACAATATAATGAAAATATTATATTTGGACGAACCAACTAGAAAGTTTGAAAAAATGAAAAGTTAAAATGAATGACAAACTTATTCTTTTGGACCCGTCAAATCTTCATTCCATAAACTGTCACTGGACACAAATCTCATCCATTCTTCTGAATCAAATGATTAGTAATTTATGTGATTCTAATTTCAAAGATATGGATACTCTTAATATTAAATTGATCTGAGAATAAATATATCATATACATGAGAAATAAAAATAAGATGATGAATAAAAATAGTAAACAACATAAAAAAAGTATGAAACCGTGTTACGTTCTTCTCATCCTTTATGTTATAATGATTAATGGATATAAATGATATTGCGGAGATGAGAAAAAAAAGAATAAAAAAAAAGTATATAAATTTAAAATCAAAATTAATATTGTAAAGAGATGGTAAAAAAAAAAAAGAAAAAAAGGAAAATATTATTAATACATTAAAAAAGAAAATTTTAAGTGAAAGCAAAGGAAAATGAAATAGAAAAAAGAAGATGGAAAACGATAAAGAAAGAAAAAATGTGAAAAGTTGGTTTGTCACATGGAACCATTAGGAATAGGCCACGTATATGGTCTGCAATAGCCGGGGGGAGACTATTCTCGAGGTAAGTTTTGCTCTTTTTTCTTTTAACTTAAATCACCTTTATACCGGTTGAAAGATAATCCATCAATGGTAATGTAATGATAATATAAAAGTACATTCTAGATGTAGGGTCTGTCTTGAAATTTGTAATCAAATCTTGTAATCTAATTGAGGAATGAAGGGTGCTTAATCTGATTGCGATTGAAAATTACGTGGGATCCACTATCTTTATCGTTATCATTATTTTTACCATTACAAATGTTGTTACTTATGAATTTGCCACATTTATTGTTACCTGTTGCCATTTACCATTACATTACAATAAAAACAATATGATGACTCATCACTCAAAATACAAATATTAAACAAAAAGCATAGACAAGCACTGTAACAATAAAATACTAACAACAAGGAAACAAGTAAAAGTACAGAAGAATTGGTAATCTAGTTTGGTGATAAACCACCTACGTCTGGGGCAGTGTGCCCAAGAAAGACAATCCGCTAATATTAAAGAGTTATATTGAGAGGAAATTAATTTGGAGGCTAGAGTTTGATTTCACCAAATTAATTTTCTTGCCCTATTTTGGAAAAAATTACAAATTTATATGGAGACCTTCTCCATAGCTTTCAAAAATTACCCTTAGAGCTAATTTAATTAAATTACCATTATTTAATTAATTTGTCCATTAATTAAATAACCATATTAAATCTAATTTAATCTATATTTTTAATTAATTAATAACCATTAGATGTTTATTTTCCTCCACATCTTGAAATTAATTAATTAATTCTTTATGAATCAAATACATAAGAATTTAATACTTGAATCCTATTCAAATATTTCTATCTTAATTATAGATCAAGTCTATAATTAACCATATCATATTAATCTCAGTTATTCCATCAGTTGATTTGAACAATTCAAATAATTCTTCTTTTTCTTTACTGAGCTAACAAAGTGACCTTATGGACATACAAATTAGAAGCTCCAATGATATGAGATTAATTAGTTAAACTCTTTAATTAAATTAATCAATATTCATTAACTACCAAGCACTCCATTAAAGACCGATAATTGCACTCTTTACAAAATAGAAACCAAACTAGTTAACAATGTTATATCTATTAGTTAGTATTTCGTGGTCTGGTCTTATGCAAACTCATCACATAGGATACCTCAACTCGCATGTCACCTACATGAGCACGTTAGATCACTGCGTTTATATCCAATGCAAAGTGGATTGTATTTATAGTGTCACCTGAATAAGGCCCAACCTTATCTTTATATTATAGACCCTTTAGACTATTTCTTGAACATTGTTCCCTTATGTCTCCACACACAATTCAAGACTCATAAGGCATCCTTGGATGTTAGTTTATTGGATTTAAGGTTATTAAGACAATAGAATACAACACAATCAATAACATTTATTGAATTAACATCGATAACTCTTTATTGATGGCAATCAATTGATAACATTTACTACCTACGAGTCTTAGAGCATAAAACGCATCTATTACAACATAGTATTCATCTTTAATAGTTCAATTACGACAATGACTCGTGTAGAGCCCAACTCACAAGTCACTTTGGCTCCCCTTAGATGTGAGACTCCTTCTCAATTGAATTTAGGCTCCCCTTAAGTATGATAATATTAGTGTTGAACACTTCGATTTCTGCTAATGTGTGAGACTTCTCTCCTTTTGATTATCTTCCTTGAAACTCTGTGAACTTCATTCATTTATGAATCTTAAGTCCTCCCTAAGATGGAGAAATCCTTTTCGAGTATGAATTATTAAGCTCCTCCCAAGATTGAGAATCCCTTCTCATAGAGAAGTCTTAGACTTCCCTTTAGATAAATAGTATCTTTAACTTCTTTGAATGATTTATCCAAAAGGATACGCACAGCGGAATAAATTGGACAAAGATCGAAAAAATCCACGATGTAGAAAACGATCGTCAGGAACAAATCAGTTGCCAAAAAAATCACAATGATGCACTATTTGATCACAAAGTATTACACTCTTATAATAATCAACACATGCGACAACCCACAAAGAAGACCAGAATTTTCCTTTTACAAAGACCATGGCCAAATAAGAAAAGAATGTCCAGAAAAATATTTTTTTTTAAAGATAAGATGCACCATAAAAAGGAAAATACTTATCAATATATTTTTACATGGATTTCCCAAATTAGGAAATAAAATTACAATGCATATAAATTCCAGATTAGGAAAATAAAATATTCTACAGAAATTAGACATGTTGAGGCAGATGTTAAGACATCATTTGAGACAATTGCCAAAACCACCAAGAATTGCCATAGAAAAATATAAAGACATCCAGCAAATCTCCAACAAGCTCCCAATTTGGCTGATATTTTTTAAGACATAACATTTAGTAACTGAATCAACAAAATGAGAGATGTCAGAGAGAAAGTCGAGACATCATTAGAAACAACTGAACGTGTAAAAGTCTTTACAATAGAAGAAAAAGAAATAGAGTCATTTAGCCAACCAAAACACATAATAAAAAAACAATAAACAACAACCACCAGATTCAAAACCAAGAACCAAAACAGTACGCGCTCCTCTAGATCACCAACACAACATCATCATCACAAACTGTCATAACAAAGTCTCCCCTTTTCTGTCTGAAAAAAAAATTAGTCTTGTGGTTGAGAGGAAGATGCCCTAGCAGATTTAGCTAAACGCATTGTCTGTAACATCCCTTCTACAGTCACTTTTTGCTTCTAAAGCCTCTGAATTTGAGCATCAATATCTTTGAATTCATTTGAAAGATGATGCAAAACTCGACTTCCAAAAGGAGATTCAATTAAAGCTTGATTAAGACCATCAACATAGGTAAAAGAGAAAAGAGTAGCAAGATCAAGGACATGATAATTCTACAAAAGTTTGGAATAAATTGAAATGAGAGTAGGAGCAGGACCAACAAGTTCTCTAGCAGTAATCGAATTTGGTTTCTTAACAAGGAAAACTCCACAAATTAAACAAGGATAGAAGATAGATAATTTCAAGCCTTGAGAACCAGTGTGGTGTTTGATCTGATTAAGGAAAAAATTTCCATAGTTGAAAAAAGCTTCAGTCCTAATTTGATATAACAATGTAGCAAGAGAAACAGAAAGACTTGATTTGTGAGAGGAAGAACACCAGTTGAAGATCTCAATCCTATATGGCACAACATATTTAGTACTTAGAATAGCAGTGGACAACTAACCCTTTTTAGGCCAAGATGACCTTGCCTCTATTGGAACATAACGATAGCATGAAAACTCCCATTTGGACTAAAACTCCTAGTAGGTTACAACAAAGTTAAGTACTATGAGAGAAATCTAAATACAATAAACTAGGACATCCTATACCTACAATTTCTCCCACTTTCCCTATTTACTCTACCCATAGTCCTAAACTCTTTAGTTGACTCTCGAAAATCTTAGGCAAGAAAGCCTTTGTAAATGGACCAGCAATATTTTGCTCGGATGCTATTTGTCTCACAATAACTTCTCCTCTCAACACGATATCTCCGATGAGATGATATTTGCGCTCAATATATTTTTCGTGCTTATGACTTCTAGGTTATTTGGAGTTCTCTATTGCCCCACTGTTATTGCAATACAAAGTGATTGGTAGATGCATGTCTGAAACAACTTCCAGATCAGCTAGAAACTTCTTAAGTCGTGATGCTTCCTTGGCTGCTTCACATGTAGCAACATATTTTGCTTCCATTGTGGGGTTTGCAATGCAGGTTTTCTTAATACTTCTCCATACTATTGCATCTGCATTTAGAGTTAACACTGATCCCAAAGTAGATCTCCTAGAGTCTATATCGATCTGAAAATCAGAGTCAGTATATCCTATAAGGATCAAATCCTTATTTCCATATATGAATATGTAGTTCCTTGTTCTCCTAAGATACATAAGGATATTCTTAACAGCATTCCAATGTTCATAACCAGAATTAGACTGATACCTACTAACAATCTCTACTGCAAAGCATATGTCTAGACGACTACATAGCTTTGCATACATTAGACTTCCAACTGTTGATGTATAGGGAACCCGTCTCATATCTTCAACTTCTTGAGGTGTCTTAGGACATTGTTCCTTTGACAAATGTATTCCATTCCTAAAAGGTAAAAGACCTCTTTGGAATCCTACATCTTAAACCTAGACAACACCTTGTCTATATAAGATGTTTGAGACATAGCTAGCGTTCTGTTCTTTCAGTTTCAAACTATTTGAATCCCAAGAACATATTGCACCTCTCCCAAATCTTTCATCTAAAATTGGGTTGCTAGCCCATTTTTTATGTCAATTAGGTATCCTACATTATTTCCAATAAGTAGGATATCATCTACATATAAAATTAAAAATGCTACAGTGGAGTTGATGATCTTTTTGTATACACACGGTTCATCAACATTCTGTTCAAAGCCATAAGATTTGATCGCAGTATCAAATCTTATATTCCAGGATCTGGATGTCTATTAATCCATAAATAGATCTATTCAGTTTACAAACCTTTTGCTCCTGACCCTGTTCAATAAACCTTTCTGATTGGACCATATAAATACTCTCTTCAAGATTGCCATTTAGAAAGGCAGTCTTGACATCCATTTTCAAAATTTCATAATTATAAAAAGTCGCAATGGACAAGAGTATCCTTATTGATTTAATCATAGCAACAGGTGATGAGGTTTCTTCATAGTCTTTCCCCTCAACCTAGGCATAACCCTTTGCTACTAACCGAGCTTTACCAGTTTGTACCTTCCCCGTATGGTCTCGTTTATGCTTGTAGATCCACTTACAACCGATAGGTCTTACCTCATCATGTTTCTCTACAAATTCCCATATTGAATTAAAGTACATAAACTATATTTCAAGGTCAATAGCATTGATCCATTGATCTCGATCAACATCATTCATTGCTTGTTTATAAGTTAATGGATCCTTTAAGCCATCATCAGGTATGGTGACTTCGGTTTCAGTTAAACCCATATAGTGGTCAAGCTGTCTCACAATCCTTCCACTAATCGAGGCTCTCTCAACTATTGAGCAGGATGTGATGGACTAGATGTCCTTGATCTATCAACAACTCTTGTTGATTAGCAAGCCTGATCAACAACTTGTGTTTATTCGTCTGTAACATCTTTTGAAATCTCTTCCAATAACAATTTACAGCGGGATTTATGATCTCATATGTGGTATTCCTCTAGGAATGTGGCGTTTGTCAATACAATTACATTATCATCCTAAGAATCATAAAACTAACCACCTCTCATTCCTTTAGGGTAACCCACAACCAGGCATAATTTTGACCGAAGTTCCAATTTCTTAGAATTTTTCACCAACAAGTGTGTCAGGCAACCCAGATCTAGAAATGACATAAACTAGTTTTACGCCCTGTCCATAACTCATAAGGTATTTCTAAAACACTCTTAGAGGGAATTTTATTCAAAATGTAAGTTGCAGCCTCTACTGCATACCCCTAGAACAACCGAGCATAACTCATCATTGACTGAACCATGCTAACAAGGTTTTATTTCTCCGTTCAGATACACTGTTCTACTAGGTGTTCCCGATGCAGAGAGTTGGGACTAAATTCTGTGCTCTATCATGTAGTCCTGGAATTTTAAGTCTAAATACTCCCCACCTCGATCTAATCGAAGTGTCTTAATAGATTTACCTAATTGGTTCTCTACCTCGGTCTTAAATTCCTTGAACTTTTCAAGAGCTTCAGACTTATAATGAATTAGGTAATATAATCATACCTTGAATAATCATCAATAAAGCTAATGAAATATTCATAACCTTCTCGTTCTTTAACCCTCGTCGGTCCATAGAGGTCCGAATGCACGAGTTCTAACGTTTCTTTGGCTCGAAGACCTTTTCTAGAAAAAGATCTTTTTGTCATTTTTCCTTTGAAACATGACTCACACGATGACAAAGAGTTATCTTCTAACTGGTTTAGAAGTAAACTTTAAACCAATCTCTCAATCCTATTGAGATTAATGTGACGAAGTTTCAAGTGCCAAAGATAGATACTTTGAGAAATGTGTTGCCTTTTTCTTTGAGTTTCAGTTGTTTTAAATATTTCTGTGTTATATACAGCTTCAACTTTAGATGGTTTTAATTTGTATAAGTTACTTTCTAAGTTTGTGGAACAGATTTGTACACCTCTTTTTGTAATGAATGCTTCATTTTGACCAAAATTTACATTGTATAAACGTTTCAACAAACAGGAAATAGATATCAAATTTCTTTTACAATAAGGTATATAAAGAAAATTTTCTAAATACAGATATCTATTTCCAAAAGTTAACTTAACCGTTCCCATTACTTTCGTTGAGATACGCTCCCCTGATCCAACCCGAAGAGTAATCTCATCTTCTTCAAGCTGCCTCCAAGAACTAGTTTCCTGAGAAGAAAAATAAACATGATTAGTAGCCCCTGAATCTAATATCCAGGTAGAATCTTCATTCTCCACTATATATGTTTCAATAACTAGTAAATCTAATTTACCCTTTTCTTTTTCTTTTTCAGCTTTCTTCTCGACAAGATATGTAGGGCAATTTCTTTTCCAATGCCCATTTTCATTGCAATAGAAATATTTTCCTTTAGCAACTACCTTCTTCCCTTTTTTTGCAGCTGAAGCCTTTCCCTTCCCAGTTTCCTTATTTTTCTTTTGAATACCTCTATTCTTAGAGAAGAAGGGCCAAATTTACTTCCAGAAGACGATTCTTTTTTGGGTTTCCTCTTTGAGGTGGAAACAACATTTGCTTCTGCCTCTAAACTTTTATTGTTCAATAAAGATTCGTAAATCTAGATTTCGTTAAGAAGAGTCGTCAGATTGTACTCTATCTTATTCATCATAGCATTCGTTTTGAATAGAAAAAAGCTCTTCAGAAGAGACTGAATGGTGAATCCAACTTGACTCTTCTCATTCATGACGACTCTTTCACTTCTGCAATATTGAAGTGAACCATCATGTTTAAAACATGTTCCCTTACAGAGGTTCCTTCTTTCATTCTATTGTTGTAAAAAAAATTTAATTGTGTCATGCATGGCAGATGTGGATGGTTGTCCAAACAGGCTCTGCAAAGATTCCATGATCTCTCTTGCAATAGCTAATCTCTCATGTTTCTTAGACAGTACATCATATATATTAGCTAAAATATAAATCTGAGCCTTCTTATTAGCTTTGACCCATCTATCATACACATCTAGAATTATTCGGTTTGCATTGGGACTAGGGGATGAAGGACACTCCTCCGTTAAAACGAATCAAAGATCATCTATTACTAGTATCGTATTGATATTCGTCTTCTAAGTTCTATAATTATCGCTGTTAAGTTTTTCTGATGCTAACAGTTGTATAATTGATGTTGTCATTGCTGAAAAGTAAACAATTTATTAGTGAATTGATTGACTCTATTTTTAATCCAATTTATTAAGTAAATAATAATGTACCCATATTCATTATTCTTTTACTACGATACTTCAGTGAGTCAGACTAGCCCCCATCGAAGGGCAGTCAACTACTCCTTCACTAAATCAAGACATTCTTGACCAAATACTAAAACTAGAATAACTCTTATCCCTATAGTACTTAGTTACCGTTTATTTGGTCAAGAACTTTACAAACACTTAGTAAGTCTTGTAAGTGTGAACCCGCCATTTTCGAACTACAGAGATCAGAATCAAATAAGCCCTCGAAGGAGAAACAGTTGTTTGAAAATGGATCTAAGTAACTCTATCCATTTATGGAGTATGATATTCTGAATCATATGTTACAACCCTCCGAAGGGATCGCCACGGTTAACAACTAGCTAGTGCCGCCTCTGAACGACACCAGGCACAATATAGAAATCTCACGATGTGACCTAATGGAAGAGACCGCAGGACGTGTTGACACACACTCTTCACCCACTTACTATGAACAACTTCCCCTATTCACCTTGTTATTGACCCATACAAACATTTTTCGAAGGGAGGTTGCCACAAATAACAACTCGGAGCCGAGCATGGATCTCACGGTGTGAACTCTTAGAGACGTGAGAGGTAGTAATAATATCTCTCATATATTATTAATCTCCCACTGAAGTGTTCTATTCTATAAAATTAGGTACTCACTTAGTTATTAACCGGCTAATTTTATACAACCTAAGTCTAAGTAATTTTTCCTAGTATAACTCTTATATGGGGAATCAACCTATGATTTTTATGTGGTAAACCAATTTTATTACCTTACACCACTCATGCGTGCTCATAAAACTATGGTTATTGACTTAGATGTCAGTTTGATCTCTAGGTATGAGGTGTTCCGTAAACTGTCAACTTAAGTACCCCCAACCTTAGACAAGATCTCTCCCCAAATAAGTAAACAACTCTTGTTTTACAAGTAATTAACCTATTTTAACTCTTAGAAAGAAATCAATTGAATTGCACCGGTTAACCCTAGGTGAGCATGCAATTTATATTTGTTATAGATTTTAAAAAGTCTAGGTTATTTTATAACAATTATAAAACAATTATAATAATTATAATCCTAGAACATTCATCTATAACATGCTTCCTTAAAGAAAACCATGCTTTAATATAACACTTATATTAAACATAAAAATCTAAGCATGCATACTATATACATGATAACACTTAAAACATATAACAAATGCATGCCACATGTTTATCCTATGGTGGGGTTTTTTTTAAACTATATGGCATACTTTATGTACACATATTAAAAACAATATCATACATCACATGCATAATATTTAAACAACACTAAAGTGGACCGGTTTTAGCATTAAAAAAATAAACAACTAAATAAATACAAAAAACAACAAGCACCTCCCTCGAACCAGCCTCAAACTCTTTCAACCATCCCGAATCGGCCAAAAACCACTTGAATTGGCTCAAAAATTCCAAAAACCAGGTTGAGAGTAAAAAATGTCTTGCTTTAGGAAGGAATATTTGACTACCCTTCGGTAGTTCTTATTCTCCTCGGTAGCACTTATTCTTACTCAATATAGTATCGTGGCAAATAAAATAATGAAATTTGGGTACATTATTACTTTGCTAAATTTGATTGGGTTTAGAAGCAATTCACAAATTGGAATTTGTTTATAATTTCAACATGTTGAATTCTTCAAATTTACTTGCTTCCGACCTTTTTTACGGTAAATCAACATGGAAATCGAATATACTAGCAGTTGATGATTTAGACTATGTTTTAACAGAGGAATGTCCTCTATCTTCAAACTCTGCTACTTACCAGGAAGCATAACAAAGTAAATATGATTTACTTGTCATTGAGAGGTGCTTGGTGGAAAATGATAAGTTAACCTGGATAATGGATTCAAGAGCCACTAATCATATCTGTACTTTTGCTCAGGAAACTAGTTCCTAGAGTCAACTTACAGAAGGCGAAGCAACCTTTAAGGTAGGAACCAGAGAGGTTATTTTGGCTAAAACAGTGAGAGATATAAAGTTATTTATTAGAGGTAGACACATTTTACTTGAAAATGTTTATTACATTCCTTTTATGAAAAGGAATTTAATTTCTATCTCATGTTTGCTAGAATAAAATTACAAAGTTTCTTTTGAATATAATGAAATGTTCATTATCTCAAAGGGTAATATAGTACGTTCTCCAAATCTAGAGAATAACTTATATGTGTTAAAATCGACTGAGGTAAAAGTCGTTTTGAATATAAATATGTTTAAAACAGTTGAAACTCATAATAAGAAAAGGAAATTTTCTTCAAATGCCTATCTTTGACACCTAAGACTAGGTCACATTAATCTCAATAGGATTGGGAGATTGGTTAAGTGTGAACTTCTAAACCAGTTAGAAGATAGGTCTTTACCGCAATGTGAATCTTGTCTTGAAGGTAAGATGACCAAAAGATCTTTTACTGGATTAGAGCCAAAGAATCCTTAGAGTTGGTACATTCAGACCTTTGTGGTCCGATGAATATTAAAGCGAGAGGAGGATATGAATATTTCATCAGCTTCATCGATGATTATTCAAGGTATGGGTACATTTACCTAATGCATCATAAGTCCAATACACTTGAAAAGTTCAAGGAATATAAGGAAGAGGTTGAGAACCAATTAGGTAAAAAGATTAAAACATTTTGATCAGATCAAGGTGGTGAGTACATGACTTAAAATTCCAGGACTATTTCATAAAACACATAATTCAGTCACAACTCACAGCACCTAGCACAAAAAAATGGTGTTTCAGAAAGGAGAAATGGAGCCCTGTTGGACATGGTTCGTTCTATTCTGAGTTATGCTCAGTTGCCAAGTTTTTTGAGGTCACGTAGTAGAGAATGCGATGTATATATTGAATATGGTTCCATTGAAAAGTGTTTCAAAACACCTTATGAGTTATGAAGAGGACGTAAAGGTAGTTTACGTTACTTCATAATTTAGGATGCCCAGCTCATGTGTTGGTGCAAAATCCAAGGAAGTCGGAATGTCATTCAAAGGTATGCCTATTTGTAGGCTATCCCAGAGAGATAAAAGGTGGTTTCTTTTATGATCCTCAGGAAGATAAATTATTTGTGTCGACAAATGAAACATTTCTAGAGGAAGACCACATTAAAAACCATCAACCTCGAAGTAAGCAAGTATTAAGTGAGATAACCAGAGAAACTATAGATAGATCAACAAGAGTTGTTGATCGAGCATGTCCTTCAACAAGAGTTGTTGATGGAATTGGTACTTCACATCCTTCTCAAGGATTGAGAATGCCTCGACATAGTGGGAGGGTTGTGCAACGGCCTGATCGGTACATGGGTTTAACTAAAACTCAAGTCATCATACCTGATGGTGGCTGAGAGGATCCATTGACTTTTAAACAAGCAATTGGTGATGTGGATAAAGACTAGTGGATAAAAGTCATGGACCTCGAAATTGAGTCAATATACTTCAATTCAGTTTGGGATCTTGTAGATTAACCAGAAGGGGTAAAACCCATTGGTTGCAAATGGATCTACAAAAGAAAACGAGACCAAGGTGGTAAGGCACAGACCTATAAAGCTAGACTCGTGGCACAAGGATTTTCCCAAAAAGAGGGGGTGGACTATGAAAAAACCTTATCTGATGCTCTTGTCCGTTGCCACTTTTTATGATTATGAAATCTGGGAAATGGATGTCAAGATAGCTTTTTTGAATGGCTATCTTGAAGAGAGTATCTATATGTCTCGACCAGAGAAGTTTATTGCATAGGGTCAAAAGAAAAAGGTTTGCAAGCTTAATAGATCCATTTATGGACAAAATAGATAGAATTAAGGCAAATGGGAGAAGTATTGGGTATCCGATACCCTAGTTCATTGTATTTATTCACTCATTACTCAACATTGTGTATATATATGTGTAAAATCCACTATAGTTTTAGTCCAAGTGGGAGTTTGTTGGGTTGTATGTCCTAAAACTCGCAATTTATAATGTTAAACATATTCTATTATCAATAAAGATGTTATTGATGTTTATTCAATAAAACTGTTGTTGAATATGTGAATTCCACTTGTAAAGTCTAAATCCAATAAACTAAGGATCCATTGCTATTATTTGAATACATTAACTTTATGTGGAGACATAAGAGTGGATCAAGTTCAATAAATAGCTAAAACGGTCTATAGTATATGAATAAGGTTGGGTACCTTATTTTGGTAACACTATCGGATGCGACCTACTCTGTAGTTGTTACAATTTGTTGTAAAGTACTATAAACGAAGTTATCCTAATTCGTTCATGTATTGGCATGAGGAGTGGGGGCGTCCTATGCAATGAGTTTGTATAAGTTCAGACCAAGAATTAAGTCACTTTTACTTTATAACGTTGTTTACTGTTTAAGACTAACTATTTCAAAGTGATGACCTAGGTAACTTAACCTTAATCCTAAGCTAACTATGAACTCCTGTTTATTCGGGATTATCCTTAGATTTTTATGTGTGAGTGTTGGCTCAAAAGCCCCGGCTCAATAGGCCTCCCATTTCAAGGGTAAGACCGAGTAGATAGCTAGGGGGACATAGGGTGCAAGACAGAATTCACTCTTACTCGGGATAATAGAGAGGTTGTTCCCTTAAGTTCTGACTCCAGGTCTTGAACAGGGGGCCCCACCCTTTTAGTGGCCCAAGAAGGATTCGGTTTAGTGATTGAATCACAAACAAATTGTTCATTAGAGGATCAATGGAACTTAAGGAGCAAGATGTAATCTTGAGGGTAAAACAACTTTTGACCCAGCCGTTATTACGAACAACTTGTTAAGGGTTAACTTACTAATCATGGTTATATGGAGTGGACATAATATATCTACAGTGAGGGGAGTGCAACTAATGGGCTTTAGTGGAGTGACCCAGTAGTTAACAAATGGTGGTTAATTAGGTTAAAGAATTTAGCCAGTTAATTGCGGATCGTTGGAGCCCATGATCTGTAGGTCCATGAGGTCCCCCTACCAACTCATATCGAACTAAACCTTAGAACAGTGTGACGAATGAATTTGAAGTGTTCAAATTCGGTTTTTGGAGCAAAGCAATAAATATATATGATATATTTAACCTAATATTTCATTGTGAATTAAACATAAAGAGAGAGAAAATATGAGATATTTAAATAAGATTTAAATATCAAGATTATGAATAGATATTCATATAAATTGGGATAATTGTTGAATTTAACATTAAATTAAATTAATTAAATTGTTTAATTAATTATTTAATAATAATTTATTTGTAAAATTGATTATTGGAATTAATTTTGAAATTAAATGGAATTGGCCAAAATTGCATTAAAAGTCAAATTGTTGACTAGGTCAAAAATGCAATGGAAGTCAAATTGTTGACTTTTGACTATAAGAGTCAAACTTTGACCTTGAGAGTCAAACTTTAACCAAGTTAGTGGAAAGATCCAACATTTGTGAGTGAAAAATGTCAATTTTTGCATGGCTAAGGGTTTTCTTCATTTGACGACACTTGTCCCACTAAATCTCACTTTGAGTCAGTGGATTTTTTAGTGTCAAATTCTCATCAAAGTTAAAGTTGCATGTTTGCATATAATGGTCTTTAAAAGGGAGTGTTTAATGCTTTTGAAGAACTCTTGGCCATAGTTGGTTTTATGAGATTATGTGATAATCTCATTCCTTTTTTCTCTCAAAGCTTTAACATTTTTCCTCTCTAAATTAGTCATTCACCGAATTCCACCATCCTATTCTAAGGTCGGAGAATAGTCGGGAAGACTCTGGTGGTGATCTAGGAACCGTTCGTGAGGAGATTGGAGTTGATTTGGAAAAGATTCAAAGACTACAAAGGTTGTATTATTTTCCCCTTTTTTTTTGTATAATTGCATGCATGCTTATCTTTGTAATTAATCTAATTAGAATAATTTAGATCTTTTTTTCTTCTGCTATGCATGTGTTCGTCTCATCAATAAATCGGACCAGTCTAGACCTTCTAAACTGGCTGGTCGACGCACGCAGGCGGGGTCAACTAGTGGAGCAGCCAAGTGCGCGGGTGGTTATCTGGGTCAACAGGGTGAGTTAGGCGCGCGGAATGGGTCGGACGCGAAAACAAGAGGCACGTGATCAGGGCTGATGGAATTAGGTCGGACTTCTGGTGGGTCAAGCACATGGAACGGGTCGAACGATAGGTGCGCATGAGGAGCCACCGAACCGGGTCTGGTCGCTGGGTTATCGGGCCTAGTTGCGAGTCTGGAAGCAAAACTAGGTTTGGGAGATAATTCTTTACCTTTTCTCTCGGCCAACTTGAGTTCTTTCCCTTCTTTTAAACAATTGAAGGCTTAAAAGGACTCTAATAACTCCAAAAAATTTACAAACCCTTTGCAATACATAAAAGCTCATATGCATGTGAGCAATTACAATTTCATTAACAAATTAATGAGAAAACAAATGCCAAAACCGTAATGTAATGTATATACTTTAGTCAACCAAAAATTCATCATATGAACAACACCCACAAAATGCAATAGAATGTTTAAGCATGCTCTGATTCCAATCGTTGGAACATAATGACAACATGAAAAGCGGAAGCAAAGATCAATAATGCTCTAATTACATTAAAACTAAAATAAGCATGCTAAAAAGGTTAGAAAATAAAACCTTTGTAGAATCTACCGTAATCTTCATCTCCGTGCTCGATCGACACCACCAATGGAAAATCTTTGTTATTCTCTGATTGAAGAACATGGTTGTGAGACCAAATTATTAGTAAAAATTAGGGAATTTCACTAATTAAAATGGAGAGTCAAGGAGATTTTGTGGAAGAGATGAAATCAATATTCAAGGAAGCATTAAGTTCTAATTTTTAAAAATCAAAACTTATTTAAAGACAAAATACATGCAAAATCTTATCTTGCATGTCATCTACCTCAAACTCCACTAGCATGAAATCTCTAGGTGTCAATATTTGGAAGAGTCACTTCAATAACCACTTAGCTAGTGGGAAAATCCAACAATTGGATTTTTCCACTCACTAATTTTTTATTAAAATAAAATTTATAATAAAACAATTTTTGACAAAAAAAAATATGAAATACTATTTTCATATTTTAGAAGTTATTTGATTAAAATAATTTTAATTAAATAAAATAAACAAATGTAATATCACATATTAAATTGTCTTTGACACCTAGCTTTGATTAATCGCATCAATAGATTTTTAAAACATTTTCATGTTACTATTTTATTTAAAATATACTCTCCAAAAATAATTAATTAATTGGAAATTATATCTTACGTAAAATTCAACTTTTCCTAAAGACCGAATTTGAACATTTCAAATTCTTTTTTCACCTAGTCCTTCAAGTTTGTCCGTATTAAGCTAGCAAGGAGACCCGATGGACCTACAGATCATGGGCTACAACAATCCAAGACTAACCGATCAAACTCTTTAACCTGGTTAATCAACATTCGTTAACTAACAAGACTGTCCACCATAGCCTGTAGTTGCACTCCCCTCACTATAGACATATTATGTGTCCATTTGATATAACCGTCGTAGATAAGTTGATCCTTCATAGCTTGTTCGTAAACTCAGCTAGGCCAAGTACCAAAATGCCCTTGAGTTACATATTTTCTCCTTATGTACGATTGTTCCTCTAATGAACAATTGATTTAAGATCTTAATCACTAAATCCATTCCCTCTCAAGCCAACAAGAGGATGAGGCTTCTTGTTCAAGACCCAGGATTAGCCCTTAAAGGAACAACCTTTCTACTATCTCTAAAATGAGAAGGAGTGAATTCCATCTTGTAAATTCTATGTCTCCAGCTATCTACCCAATCGTCTCCCTGAAATGGGAGGCATATTGAGCAGTGCTGTTGAGCTTACCCTCACCTATGTAGATCAAGGAAAAATCTCGAATAAACAAGAGTTCATAGACAGCTCAGGATACAAATCAAGTTATCTAGGTCATCAAGAAGTGAAATTAATTAGTGTTAACATTAAATGGTATTAATACGTAAGTGATTATTTTGTGGTCAGATTTACACAATCTCATCATGTAGAACACATCCGCTCACATGTCTCTACATGAACGAGTTAATCACATCGTTTATGACACTTTACAACATTTATAACAATCATAAAGCGGGCCGTATTCAATAGTATCTCCAGAAATAGGTACCCAACCTAATCCAAGTACTATAGACTATTTAGGCTATTTTACTCGAACTTGATCCAGTTTTATGTCTCCACATAAAGTCCAAGTACTCATTACAATAGCCAAGGGTTCATAGTTTATTGGATTTAAAGTTATCAATTCATTTTCATTCAACAACATTTGTCTGAATAAACTCCATATATGTTTACTATTTATAAACTACGAGTTTTAGGACATACAACCCAACAGCCTCACCAATTAATTCAAACGCCAACTCTCTCAGTGATGGACACTTTTCGAAAGCATCAACAAAAATAGTTCCTTTGAGATATTTATTAATGAGATCAAAAGTAAAGATGAATGGATGCCTTCACACATAAACTTTATGAAAATTAGGGCTATTAGGATTGTCAAACTCCAGAGAAAGATTGAGAATAAATTCTCTCACAATCTGAAGGTAGAATTGACTCAAATTTAGCACAGTTTTGTCAAGTTAAGCTTAAAGAATCAAATTCACAAGGTTGAAGCAATCTTGAGTTCTATTTTACAATTCCTTTTCATCCACAATTTTCCTACTAACGAAACATTTCCATAGACTAGCCTCTTTCTTAGTATTGAAAGAAACTCCATCTAATGGAATAGATTGTACATTCGATATAGTAGATTTAGAAGAACCAGTTTTCTTCCCTTTAGACTTATCTAAGGCTCTAGTAACATGATTGGGAATAGACTTGCCATCATCAGAAAAACTCTTGACATGTTGAGGGCATGTGCTTTGGATTTTACTGAAGCATGAGATTCGCAGATACATCTTATAGAATTTGCTTATAATAATAGTTATCAGGCGACAATTGGTATGGCTCCCTTCGAAGCCTTATAAGGAAAGAAATGAAACCATGATCCTGAACCGATCTTACGTGGGATCGTAAATCCCAAGTTCCTTGACCTTTATTCTAGGCGAACTGCTAATGTGACTGTGGCCCCTGATGGTGGATCGTTCGATAAGGCCATTGTAGTGCGAGCTGCAGCTTGGATTATCGTAGAATAAGAGGATTTGTCTTTCTTAGCTTAGGAAATGACTTCACTTTAAAGACCGCCGCATCTCATTCCAAGTTAGCTCTCTGCTCGAGATGCATGGGCTGGGCGCCCGTTGCAGATCCCCTATACACTGGGATGAAGTTGGGGAGCGAACACTACTAGGACCTGAATTGGTGCAGCAAACATCAGAGTCAATTAAGTTAATTCGGGAAAGAATGCGAACAGCTTAAAGCAGACAGAAGAGTTATGTTGATAACCGTCGAAAAGAGTTGGAATTCAAAGTAGGAGATCACGTATTTCTAAAGGTAGCACCAATGAAGGGCATTATGCGTTTCGGACGAAAAGGCAAACTTAGCCCCTGCTTTATTGGACCCTTTGAAATATTAGAACGTATTGGCCAAGTAGCTTATCGAGTAGCATTACCACCTACCCTTTCTACAATACATAATGTCTTTCATGTATCTATGCTTCGAAAATACGTGGTTTGACCCATCACATGTAGTAAATTATGAACCTCTACAAATAAGTGAAAACTTTGGAATATGAAGAGACTCCAGTTTACATCCTAGCAAGAGAGAAGAAGTCACTTCGTAATCGGGAAATAAGTTTAGTGAAGGTTCTCTGGAAAATCAGCAAGTAGAAGAAAGCTACATGGGAATGAGAAGAAGAGATGAAAGTCAAATACCCTTATCTGTTTAAGAACCAAGAAACTTTTGAGGACGAAAGTTCTTAAGGGGGAGAAATGTAACAACCCAAATTTGTACGCATACACTACAAAAAATTAAATGTGAAATGTTAAGCAGGATGAAATTTTATTTAAAGGGATGGTAAATGTAATACCCTAACCCTAATTTAGAAAGTAGGAAAACAGATAAAATATATAATTAAGAATGAAAAATATATAGATTTAATAGGAAAATCGGGTGGAAATTTAGAATTGGAAAAAAATAGGAAATTTATTAATTATCCAAAAATAATGAATAAGGGGGCAGAATCAGGGAGGATTAATTAGTAGTTGGACGCTAGCTAATTCAGGAGACAACAGGCAGTAGATAACTTTTTGTTTGGGCACTGCTCATTGGAAGAATTGAAGGTGAATTAATTGTCCATATACTCTTAAAATTTGAAAGAGTTAAAAAGAGGAAGTGGAATCCACAAGCAGTGAAGGCAACCACGCATGAAAACTAGCGAGATTGGAGAGAAAATTGGAGAGAGTGAGAATGGAGAGAAAATTGGAGAGAGCGAGAGTAAAGAGAGTAAGATTCTCAGCGAGATTGTGGGAGAGAGCGGGAGCAAAAGCGAGAGCGGGAGTGAGAGCGAGACCAGCGAGAGCGAGAGTCACGAGAGCCAAACCAGCAGAAAGCTGGAGAGAGCGAGATTCTAAGAACAAAGAGAGCGAGATTTGGACAGAAGCGTGGATTATGCGTTGAATTTGGCCACGATCTTATAAATTATACATGGAGAACCCTAAAATTGAATACAAACAAAGGTTGAAGACGTAAGGGCAAATGTTAGCCAAAATTAGGTGTCTTATTAAGAGAAATTCTTAAACCTAAGTAATTTTAAAGAAGCCATTTGTAGGATGAGTTGTCGCACTGAGAAGAGCCAAAAACCACTATAAATAGGACCCTTTGCCGGAAGATTTAACCCATTCTCAAATAAATCTCAGTAACAAAGAATCGTGTGAAAGAGTAAGTGTGAATGAGGAAGTCTGTGAGGTTAGAAGAGATAAAGCTCGGGTGAGGTGCTGCCCAAATTTCCTTCTAGTTTAAGAGGGAAAGCTCTACTGATCAAACCATAAGGAATAATAAGAAATAACTAGGATCGCAGTAAAGGTAAGTAGTTATCTCACTAGTGTTTCATGGTAGTGTACCTTTAATATGTTGCATAATTATGTGATTGTTATGTTGCATTACATGTTTAAAATATGTTTATCGACAAGGGACCTCATGCATTATGTTTGTTCGTAAGATTAAATTTTATAAAGGTTATGTTGCTAGGGCTAGTAGGGCATGTATGATTGCACCCCTCTGGACCTTAATTTTATGTCAAGATTTATTCTAGGCTAGCAAGGGCATGTATGGTTGCACCCCTCTAGACCCAATTCTTATGTCAAGATTATGCTAGGGACTAACAGGGTATGTATGGTTGCACCCTCTAGTCCAATCTTACGTTTATGTTAATGGTTGATGTTGGATGCGACTTGGCCTCTACTGACTGCATAACCCGCTAATCATCAGATGGGCTAGTTTCCGCCTAAGTCTTCATCTTTCTGTCAGGGCGGAGAAATTTACGTTAGTGATGTTGGATGCGACTCTGGCCCTACTGACTACATGACCCGCTAATCATCAGATGGGTTAGTTTCCGCCTAAGTCCTCATCTTCCTATCAGGGCGGAGAAATTTACGTTAGAAGAATAACCGACCACGACATGTTATTATATGTTTTCGGTCCCGGTCATGTGTTTTCAGAACATGTTGCATGTGATTGTGCATTTGGTCACTACCCTATATGACAATGTATTCTGCTTCAGTTGTTGACAGAGAAACACAATTTTTTTTCTAAAACTGTGAAATCAAGTTGTTGCCTAGAAAGAAACATCCTCCAAATGTGCTTTTTCTGTCTTTAGAGCTCCCGATTGAGGCATTTATGCCAAATACTTGCTTCATCTTGTCAAGAAATATGAAAAACTTGCGAGAAAAAGTCAAGATTCCAAAGATAACAGTTATCAGATGACTGTGTACCTATCATAACAAGAGCTTTGACATTGTCAGTGACAACACATTGATCTTTTGTAAAGCTTACATTCAGACCTTGATCACATAACTGGAAAATATTAATAAGTTGGTAGTGAGCTCTTCAACCAACATTACATCGTTCAATGATGGTAGTCTTGAAAATTTTAATTTTCCTTTTCCAATGATCTTCCTAAAGCACCAACACTAAAAGTGACCTTTCCCGAGTTGACAGGTTTGATATCAGACAGATAATTCTTGTCACTCGTCATATGACGAGAGCTCCCACTATCAAAATATCAATCTCCTTTAGTCAAAGATATGAAGGATGTCAGGACAACATTGCACCTATTAAGAACGTTCTTTACTCTCCACGCTTGTTTTACTTTAAACTTTCTTTGAAAGCTATTTTGTAAGCAGTGAGAGACTTTTCTAAAGTAGTCAACTATGTTAAGACTTTTTAATAGTTGGTAGCAAAATGGACATGTATGGCCCATTTTTCCACAATAGTGATAGATCCATCTTGGGCTGTAAACACGATCGAATTTCAGTATTTTATTTCTAGATAAGGTACCTGTAAAGCCATAAAACTCTGAATTCAGAGCTATAACAAACTCAATTTTTTGCTTCCCTTTGTATTGAGACTGTATATTCTGATGATTATCACCTTTTGAAAAGCATATGCCAGAATTATCACCAACTGGTTTTTTCTTTGTCAAAGTTTTCTCCAAAAACTCAGTACTAGCATTCAACTTTCTAACATTTTTACAAATAGATTCTTTATCGGCTCTAACTTGGTTATGTTCACGCTTTTAGATCTGCAACAGCGGTCATATGCCTGTGATTGTTGGCCATCAGAGTCTCAGTTCTTTCCTTTTGCACATCAAAAACTTTCTCATCATCTCGCCATTTAAGAAAAAGAACTTGATAGGAAGGATCCATTAACCCATAAATGGTCGCGTTGTGAACATTCTCAGCATATAAATCATATTAAAAAATCTCACAAAACGAGGTATCAAATGAGATGCTAGTGACAAGAGCCTTAACATCTTGCTCAGAGTCAGTGTTGTCTTCAGGCTCATCATCGGATAAGAGTTAAAACATAACTTTTACCCTGCTTCTTTAAGAAATTAGGACATTCTATTTGAAAATGACCATAACCTTCACACTCTCTGCATTTAAATGACCTTTATTTTTTAAGATTTAAAGCACCTGACTTATTAACCTCCGTTCTACTACTTCGAATTCTGACTTGCATGAGACGAAGTTAGCCACTAGACTTATTATTTTTTAAATTGAAATTTTCAGGTTTATTTCCAAATTGAGAACACGATTGAATTTTTTTGAAAGTAATGAAATAGATTCAGCAAGGGAATCCCTGGACTCTCTATCAACTCATCATGCTCATCATCAATTGATGATTGAAAAGAAATTCCCTTATTCTTCTTTTTCCATCCAAAGATATTTCAAAAGTTAGCAATGAGCCAAATAGTTCATCAAATTTCAAAGATGATATGTCTTGAGCCTCCTCAAATGAAGTAAATTTCATATCAAATTTCTTAGGAATAGACCTAAGCATCTTCAGAACAAGTCTTTCTTCCAAAATTTTCACTTTAAGAGCAAAAGACTCATTAGTAATATCCAGTAAACGAACATTGAATTCAACAATAGTTTCATCATCTTGCATTTTAAGATTATCAAACTTTGAAGTCAACAACTGCAACATTGACATTTTGACTTTTGAAGTCCCTTCATGAGCAACGGATAGAATATTCCATGCCTCTTTTGCAGAACACATGTATTGATTGACGTGAATATATTGCAATCCACACCATTAAATATGGCATTTAAAGCACGAGAATTTTCCCAGGACGCCTCATCTTCAGCTTTTGTCCACTGTAATTCTGGTTTTAAGATTTCCTTCCCATCATCTGCGTTGGTGATTGGATGAGACCACCCAGTAATCACAGTCTATGTTTTGCTATCAATTGACTTCAGAAAGGCCATCATTTGAGCTTTCTAGTAAAAATAGCTTGTTCCATCTAAGATAGGGGGACAAATGGTGGAGCCACCTTCTTTGATTCTGTTCATGATCTAAATACTTGAGATAAAGGTGACCATTTTGATACAAATTGTAAAAGCAATAGGATGACTCATCACTTGGAATACGAATGTTAAATGGAAAGCACTAACAAGCACTGTAACAACAAAATACCAACACAAAAAAAAAAAGAAGTAAAAGCACACAAGAATTAGTAACCCAGTTTGGCGATAAACCGCCTATGTTTGGGGGTAGTGTACCCAAGAAAGATAATCCACTAATATTAAAGAGTCAAGCAATTACAACGTAAATGTAATACTCCGACTACTATAGTGACTCACGTAGAGCCCAACTCACAAATTACCTAGGCTCTCTCTAGATGTTAGACTCTCTCTCAATTAAACTTAGGCTCCCATAAGTGTGATAATATTAGTATTGAACACTTCAGCTTTCGACAGTGTGTAAGGCTTCTCTCCACTTGATTATTTTCCTTGCAACTTAGTGAACTTCCTTCATCGATGAATCTTAAGTCCTTCCTAAGATGGAGAAATCATTCTCGAGTATGAAGTTTTAGGCTCCCCCTAAGACCAAGAATCCCTTTTCTTCAGCAATGCCTTAGGCTCCCCCTAAGAAAAATAGTATCTTCAAGGTATTTGAATGATTTATCCAAAGGATACGCACAATGGGATAAAGTGAGCAAAAATTGACAAAACCTACGATGCAGAAAACGTCTGTCAAGAACAAATCGGTTGTCAGAACAAATCAAAATGACACACTATTTGATCACAAAGAATTACACTCTTCTAATAATCAACAAATGCGACAACCCACAAAGAAGATCTGAATTCACCTTTTGTAAAGACCGTGGCCAAATAAGGAAAGAATGTCTAGAAAAATATATATTTTTAAAAAAGATAAGATGTACCATAAAAAGGAAAATATCAATCAATATACTTCTGCATAGATTTTCCAGATTAGGAAATAAAAATATTTTGCATATAAATTCTAGATTAGGAAAATAAAATATTCTATAGGAATTAAACATGTTTGAAGCAAATGTTAAGACATTATTTGAGATAACTGCAAAAAAACACCAGAAGCCGACTTAGAAAAACATAAAGACAATTAACGAATCTCCAACAGTTACCATTAGGGTCAAGCAACGACGGTAACAGTAAAATATGACAGATTCATAATTCTAGGTAAACGCGATCAAAAGCAATCCAATTATGTTTGTGATTCAGGCTTATTATGATTCATCAATCAATGAAATTTCATTTCGATTAGACTAATTTTCATTATGGTTTGATAAATGTGACTTTAATGGTGAGGGACGAACTCAATCCCCCACTTTGTTTCAAATATTTAGGTATATATTTCTAAAATTATAGTACAGATAACAGTGATAAAATTACCGTTAGAAAGATTAGGCACATCATTTCCAAAATTAGCATACAAACAAAAATGTTAGAATATCTTTTGCGAAAAAAACTACAATTGATAATATTCTTTGAAATAAATGGTTAACTAATTATAAACAAAATTCAATTACAATAATATCATTTGAATATATGAAATACAACCAATTCTTACTGATTTTTATTAAAGAAAATTGTTTCTATTTTTTATAAAAATATATCATTAAAAAATAGTGCAAATAAAAAAGGAGAAATACTCAAACAACTAAAAAAGGAAAAAAAAAAAAAAAAAAAGGTGAGTTCATCACAATTATTTAAAAATGGGATGGATGCGTCTACCACAATTTTGAATAAGCCAATAGGAGGAAGAAAAAAAAAAAAAGATAGGAAACTGTAAAGTTATATTGTCTTAAAAAATTAAAACCATTTAACAAAATTCAAATCAATTAATATTATGAGTTGTTTTCAAATCTAGAAAAATGAATCAATTTATTTATAAATATAATAAAATATTATTATATATTAGTGATAGACACGGATAGATATCTATCATTATCAATGATAGATCAGTATCAATAATAAACACTAATAGATGTATATCAGTGTCTATCACTTTCTATCACTGATAGATAATGATATTTTGTTATATTTAAAAATATTTCCAACAGTTTTGCCATTTAAAATAATTACCCTAATGTTAGGGTTAATATTATTGTATAGTAAGTATATATATATTTTTTTAAAAATAATATATAAAACAAATATTGTGAAGGGTATTTTTTTTTTAATGTAAAAAGTACTATAACTTTATAATTGTTATTTTTTCCTTCAAATAAATTGCTACCTAATTATATAAAGAAAAATCAGTTATCATCTGAATACGAGGTAAAAAAATTGTTAATTAGGTTTTTATATATAAAAAAAAGTAGCATTTAAAATAGAGATTGTTAATGAAATTTTCATTTAAAAGATAACATTAAAAAATTGTGAAAGATTTTCTTAAAAAATGACATTAAAAAATAAAATAAAGAAAGATGAAATGCATCCCTCTCGATTTTAAAATATATATAAAATAAATGGAAAATAAAGCTAACAAGTAATTAAAAATTAAATATTTTTTTTAAAAATAAATAACAATGTGTGTCTTCCCAAAAAAAAAATAAAAATTAAAGAAGGTCTCTACTAAAAATATACATTCGTAAGAAAATTAATAGAAAAAAATGTCAAACTTACGGATGTGAACAAGTCTTTTGAAGAGACATATTTCAATAAAAACAACAAAATCATTCAATTTTCTATTTTTTTGTTAAAAAAATTGTTTTAGCTATTTTTCCAAATTGAAATATTCATACTATTTTTCAAGAAAAGCAATAATCATCAACTTTGCTAATGCTAATTAGGATTTATTCCAATTATTAATTTTCTGGTATAGTATAATATATAAAATTAATTGTTTAAAAAATAATGATTAAAATAAACTTAAATTAACTTTAACAAACTGAACCATGTTGTCACAAGCACTTTATGTTTATATGGCATTTGTTTATAATGAGATAAGATGACCAAAGCACAATGAAACAAGATAGGCAAAAACTTGTTATAATTATAAAACAGACGGTTCAAAATCGAACTGGAAAAACTATTGATATCATTAGTAAATTAGCTAGATAAATGGGAGAGGATCAAGTATTCAATCCAAGCCCATAGCTATTTAGGAACAAAATTCATTTTTAAATGAGAGAAAACTCTCCAAGAATGAAGCTCTAAATTAAAATGAATGATCAACAAGTTTTTTATTATAACCCTAAATTGGGTATTTAATTTAGAGCCTTAAAATAAAATAAGACAATTAACTCATTAGTTCTAATTAAACATTAATCCACCTATTAACAACTAAACTAGATATACTAATTATCCCTATTTCTCCTCATCAAACCTTTTCTTTATTTTGCTAAAGCAAAAACGTGTCAAAAACTTAAAACAATATTTAGGTATATTTTGGCTACACCTATCTTTTTACATACAACTGACTCCAATCATATTGCAGAACAACTAAAAAAATTCAAAAAAAAAAGAAGAAAAAATTTGTCACGTGATAAATTGTGGTTGAATGATCGAATGAAGTATAAAAATATGGACATAGCTCATGATGAACCAAATATCTTCCAAAACTTTATTGTTCATACTACTTGGTCATTATTTCAATTGAAACATACCTACTCATAAATTAAGAAGTATAAATTGATTAATGAAAGACATGAGTAATAATTAAAACCAAAAGAAGAAAAGATTACGTCAACATGATCATATAGTTCCATCGTAATTGACATGTAAATTTTAACTTAAGGTCAAATGTTCAAATCTCCATACCTAAATTAAATTTATTGTATATCAACTATATGATCTAAGTCAGTATACCTCTCTCAACAAAGTTATTTCTTAAATTGATAATAAACTCCTTTACAACTTAATTAAATCTTCGTTTAGAGAGACATTTTAACCATCCAATATGGACTTGTAGACAATCGATCTATATATCAAGTGAAATGACTTTAAATTTGTCAATACTTTTGAAAGTACCATATTATTTTACATCATTTCTAAAAAAATACTTCAAAATTTAATTTTTACTTCATATTTCTTTTAAAAGGTGCTATAATATTTCAAAAGAAACCATATTATCACTTTAAAAAGTAATGGTATGTGAATATAGTACATCAAAAAGTAATCAAATTATACATTAATAAAGAACATAATTTATAACACACTCACAATACACTTCATAAATTTGTATAATATCCATTTCTCCATCAAAAGTATCTTTAAAGAGGGGTGTTTTTTTCTTGGGAGAATCACAATGAGGTTGGTTAGGAAAAAAAAAATTGAGAGTACAATTACAACATATTGCAATAACTTTGAGGCCAAAAGGGGTTTTAGAAAGTTGAGCATTAAATAAATTAAAGTGAAAAAGTGTGTACCCACACTTCACTTCACTCCTCTATTACAGTCAAAAAGCTTTCCCTTCCACCTTTTACTTCTTTTATAGTTCACTTTATTCACTTCAAAATAATAATAATAATTAAATAAAAATAAAAAATAAAGATAAATGAAAATGAGTTCTTGAATCTAAATCATTGGATTGAGGAAAAGAATCAACTAAAGCTTTTTTTCTTGGTATCCCAGGTTGTTTTTTTATGTCATTGAGGCTGTCTTTATTTGGGAATTCATCAATTAATTAAACTTAACAACTGCCAGATCAATAAAAGAGATTTCTTTAGCCTTTTTGCTTGTAAAGATGTAAAAGTTTTGTTTTATATGGTTTAATATTTAAATCAATTTTTTATTTTGTCAAGTTTAGAGTGTTTAATGAAAGGGAATTTTATGTCACATACTATTTTTTTAAAAAAACTTAAGTTTAATAATATAATTCACATCCAATATGTGAGTTTGATTATTCAAGGCTACAAATCTATTAAACATAATAGTTACATAAATCTATTAACAATATGAAATCGAGTAATTATTTTGATCGGTAAAACTGCTAAAAATATTTTCAAGTATAGTAAAATGTCACTATCTATCAGTAGTATATTGCGATAAACATTTATTACTGATACTATCTATTGTAGTCTATCACGATCTATCTGAAATTTTGCTATATTTATAAATAAGCTGACTCATTTTTCTTTATTTAAAAATAACCAAATATATCTTTTATACTTACTAAATTGTCTATTATGAATCATAAATCCAATAAAAACATATTTTTTTATAAAAAAAAACGTTAGTTCTCCAAATTTAGGGTTTTTGACTCATATTCTTTTAAAGATCACAAGATTACACAAGCCCAAGCTTCCTAACCCTAGTTTGGTTTCTTAAATCCAAATTCGTTTTAAAGCATGGATTTTTTTTTTTTTGGGTTTTAGAAATTGGTATTTACTAAGGTTTTCCAAAATAATAGTAATAATAATAAATAAATAAATAAATCACACACACAAAAAGGGTACAATTTATTGTTGATACAAAATCCTTGTATTAGTCCATTCATAAAATACGAACACGAAATAAATATTAGTATGATATGATCTATATTAACTGGAGAAACTAATAAATATAACCTATAATCAGAACAAGAATATGCATGTACATCATTTAAAATGTTAACGAATAATTGAAACTTTATAAAGTAATTAATAGATACAATATGCCAATTTCGAGGACAAATTTTATAGTGTTAATTTAAACCAAGAAAAAGGAGAAAGAAAAAGGTGAATTTTAATTTTTGATGGGAATTGGTGATGAAGAGGTCTTTTTTTAAAAAAAAAAATTAAAATTTTTTCGAAGGAAGAGAATGAATAAATAAATAAATAAATGATAAAAGTAAAAAGTTAGAGAGATGAAATGAAAAAGAGAGAGAGAGAGAGATAAAAAGGAAAGAATTAGACTGACATAAGGAATAGAAGGGAATGTGGGAAAACGCCAAAAGCAAACAACACTCACTGCCTCCCTTTTACCCTTTATTGATTTCAAAAAAATAATTTATAATTACTAAAATAAAATTTCATATTTCAAAACTTATCTCTCTTTTTTATCTTATGGATTTGATTTGCTTTTCAATGTATGAACAAACTATGCCAAAACGCATGCTCTACCAACCACACTTAATATTTCACATATAAGAAAGGATATACCGACTCCCTTTTTTACAATAATTTGCATCTTTCTTAACTATAATAGTTGAACTTTTAGTTAAATTACAAAAATAAAAACAACTAAAATTTTGA
Source organism: Benincasa hispida (assembly GCF_009727055.1). Lineage (NCBI taxonomy): Eukaryota > Viridiplantae > Streptophyta > Magnoliopsida > Cucurbitales > Cucurbitaceae > Benincasa > Benincasa hispida. The sequence goes on along the minus strand of NC_052354.1, from coordinate 34,459,314 downwards.
CTTAGTTTTTTAAACTATTAGTAAAAATTAGATAACAAAGAAAGAAATTTGGAGGGAGTAGTGTCTATAAAGCTTAATTTTTAAAAACAAAAAAAAATGGTTACCAAACGGGACCTTAATATTTGTATATTGTTAAAAACAAAACTCTAATTGATAACTATTTCAATTTTTCATACGTTTTATTCTTTCATTTTTTTTATTGAAAATAAATTTGAATATGTTTAGTAACCGTTGTTTTTTTATTCAATGAAATTCTAAATTTCAAAGGTAAGACATGAAAATAGGTTATTAAACTTATATATACATTTTAGATAGTTATTAGGGAAATTATTTTAAATAATAAAACTGTAAAAAATATTTATATATAATAGAAAAATATCACAATCTATTTATTATTTATTTTAGAAATAAGAAGATGATAAAATAATCATTTTAATTAAAAAAACAAGATACTTGATTGTGTTGTTTCCTAAATTTCTGCACACTTTTGAAAACGTTTTTAAGAATAGGAAATAAGAAATATGAACAATTAGCCAACGTTTTTTAAAACAAAAAATCAAAAAGCCCTAAACTATCAAATATAGTTGTTTAATTTTTAAACACCATGTAAAATTATCCTTTTAGTTTTTTATACACTATTTGAAATAATAATAACATAACACTCAAAATAAACCTACCTTAGCCATTAAGACATCCATTTTTTTCCTTTTTCCTTTTTCTGCCAATCGAGGTTCAAATATTAGTCACTCCACATAAATTTTGTTCATTTATCTAATCTACTACCATCTACAAATGTCATTTAAATTGGTCTATAATTAAGGTTAAGTATTTATTTATCAACATGAAAATAGCTCAACTGATGTAAAGTATGTAATTTCAATCGATAGGTTAGAGGTTTGAATTTCTCTGTACACATAAAAGTATGATCTAGGAAGCACAGATACTTCTAATTGTGCATAGAATTGGTATCAAATACGGATACGTCCAGATATGTGATAGATACGTGTTTGATACGTGATTTGAAGTGTCTGATTTTTACGTGATTTGAAGTGTCTGGTTTTTTTAATTTTCAGATACGCGTATCTGCTTCCAGATACATGAAGAGGATATGTGGGTCAATTTTTTGTTTCAAATTTAAGCCCAACGATTTAAAAAGCCCAATCTACAACCCATTTTATTTTAGTGCATGTTTAGGAGTAATTTTTGAATCATCAAAAATCACTTTTTCATTTTTAAAATCACTCGAAAACACACTTTTAATTACTCGAAATTAATTTAGTTTTCAATTTTACACTTTTAAATGCAATTTTCATATCATCAAATTAGTTTTGAAGAATTAAACGTATTTCATGGTGATTTTGAAAATGGCAAAAGTGATTTCAATAATTTTAAAATTATTTCCAAACATAAAAGTCCACTTAAATTGAGCAATCCGAAACAAAATAAATTAAAAATGATAAAACATAAAAAAATTTAAAAAAATTCTGAAACATAATTAAATCTTCATTCTTCCATTCTCTCTCACTATTCAAATCATGATTCACTCCTCCTTCATCTTCAATTTCATTATTCAATCTTCATTTTCTACTTCTTTCCTATTATTTACTCTAATCACTTAATAATTACTTGATGTTACTGGATTTTTTTTTTTGAGTTTTCAATCTCTTCTTGAATCTATTATAATCTAACTTAAAATATGTATTATAGCAATTAATTAGACATTATATATATATCTTAGTTAAGAAATTTTAACATATCCATATCTTAGTTTAGAAATTAACGTATCGTCGTATCATATCGTATCTCTATCATGTATCTGTATCGGTGCTTGTTAGAGTATGATACACTAAAATGAGGTGGATGAGATGTATATTAAAATAGAAAATGGGAAAAAAAGTAAAAGGAATTAAATAGGGAATGTGATGTAAAGATATGATAACAGAAATTAATCATGAAAAAAGAAGTATATCTCTTTCCTCTCTTATATATATATATATATATATATATATATTTGTCATGGATGATGTTGGTGGCTCAGCTTTTGAAGCTCCATCTCTCTCTCCCAACATGGATTCTCTTTGCTAGACCAAAACCCATCACTTGTCTCAAGAGATAGTACTAGATTCTATGTTTCACAAACTTTTCTCTCTCTTAATTCCAATAATAATAATTAATAATAATATTCTGAGTGAGAGAGAGAAAAATATTATCCTTTTGGGTTAGGCCTATTTTCAACTGCCCCACTTCCCACTCTTATCATCATCATTGCCAACCTCACCTTGTGGGGAACACAGAATTGCCCTAATGCCTCTCCATTGCTCTTGCCTTTATTTTATTTTATTTTTTTTCTTTTTGCAAATTACAAAACCCCTCGAATGTGAAGGTAGTTAGAATTATAGTAAAATTCAACTCTCAAATTTATATCGGAATTAAAGTTAGACCTTAAAATTACGTATTTGTATAAATTATAATTATGGTATAAGTTTAAAGGTTCAATTTTTACTACGGTCCAATTTCTACATTTATTCTAAATATAGGAGTCCAATTTTTACACTTTTAGAAGTTCAGGATCCAATTTTTACAATTTAAAGTTTGAGGGTGCAACTGCGACTATTACCATATTTTAGGGGTGGTTTTTACGATCTGTCTTTTTTTTTCCAAGGTAGAAGTTGAAGGGAATGTTTTTCTACTTTGCTTTTTTCTAAATCGATTTTTATTTTTATTTTTATTTTTGCCTCTTTTCTTTTTCTGCCTCCACTTATTCTTTTATTTGACTACTTTTTGTCTGTGAATTTCAGGAGTGTATTATTCATTTTCACAACCCATTTCTTCACATTATATTTCCTCATGTTATTTTTTTTCCCTCTCTCTCTCAAAGAATTTCTTCCATATCTCTAGTTTTTTTTTTTAATGAGATTTTGTCTTTTTAATTTGTAATTGCATGTTTGATTCGAATTGATGCTTTGTATAGGTACATGTCAACGTAAGCTTTGTTTGATATTGTTTATATATATATATATAGGATCTTTGAAAATAGAAAATAAGGGAAATTATTTACACAAAATAGCAAAATTTAACATTCTTTGATAGAGAATAATAAAAGCCTATAAACGTCGATCAATGATAGAAACTAATAGGAATCTATCAATGATATCATGTAATAGACATTGATAGAAGTCTATCAAATAGTTTAACATTTTTCTATCTATGAAAATTTATATATATATATATATATATATATATTCTTTTTGAGTTTAAGGATTTTCAAAATTTACTAATAAAATTCTTAGTTTGATAATTTTATTCCGAAAATTTTATTAAAATTATGACTCAATTTATTGGTTTTTTTTCTCCAATAAAATAGATTGTGCTTTTAACATTTGATTAAGATTTCAATGATGGTGTAAAAGTTGGACAATTATATATAAAGAGCTAGGTAATACATATTTTAATATTTAAAAAAAATAGAAACTAAATGTAATTATTAAGTCAACATATAATATCGGTCTCTAGAATAGATTATTAGTACCTTATTATTATTATTATTATTAGTATCAGTATTAGTATGTCAACAAGAGCGTAACTCAACTGACATAGTGTTTATACTATCGACCTCAGATTATTAGACGTTATAGTTAGTTGTAATTTTTTTTTTTATCCGTGACCTGGTTACGTCATCCTCACTTGCTTGAATGCTTCTAGAAGTAGCTAAGCACGCTTAACTTTGGAGTTTTTATGATTGAGCCACCGAAAAAAAGTGCACTTTGTTGGTATAGGTAGTAACTTTCAATTATTTTAAGTCTTTCTTAACGATACTTTTATGTCCTCAAGATCCCTCTTGTTCAAATGTGATACCAGTTCATTCATATACCCCTCCTGAACTTGGATCATTACAGTGTTGTTGGACCATTCTAACATGAGTATGCTTGAGTTAATCAAATGCACAACTGAAGTATATTTACATGAAGATATAAGGCTCCTAAAACCTAAATAAAAAATATTTTTTTCTTTGAATATCAAAACAAACATTTAAATGTAGTTAACAACCTCTCTCTTTCTTTCTTTCTTTCTTTCTTTCTTTCTTTCTTTTTCTTTTCTTTTTTTTTTTTTAATTTAGAGCATTACATTAAAAATAAGTTTAGGATATTCAAACGCCCTACATACTACGAGTCGTATGTAGTTACATTAAAAAAAAAAAGCTACGAGTCGTATCTAATAACATAAACCATGCTCAAATCATTAAGGACTTGTGTTTGAACCTCCAAATAGGGAAGCTTTCTTCTTTAATCTCCATTTTCTTAGTTTAGAAACGTAGATATCAACATTTTAGCAACTTTTAATTGTAACTACAATGTTTATGAGCACATATGCTCTTATAAAATTAAAAAGGAAAAAAGAAAAGAAAGGACACATGCTTATTTATTTATAAATATGATTTCTTTCGTATTTTTTTCCTTAAAGTTCAATTTATTTAAAATGGTTAAAACTTTATTAGTGAGTTTTGTTTTAATCGAACTTTTTTTTGTAAACAATTACATGTCATTTTTATAATATAGTATTATTTCAAGATAAGTTATTGAAAAGTATATTCATTATGACATTTACCAATAAGATTTCATATGATGATCATATTTTATCTTTTAGGGCAGTTTTCCCAAAAAAAAAAAAAAAAAAAGGAAAGAAAGAAAGAAAAAGCATACTTTTGTTGCTATAGAATGTCCCTTTTTTTAAAAAGTATTTGCCTAGATATCAATTTTTTTTCTTTAAAAAAATAATTGGGATTTAAAATAATTATTAATATCGTTAAAAGATAAGATAAAGCCATGAGTATTGGTAATAATTAATCAATGGAAAAATTAACTCATGAATGACTAATAATTGATAAGTCAATTTTGAGTTTTTTTCAAACCTATATATACACACATAATAATTGATAATAATTGATAAGTCAATTCGTGCAGTTTTCTAAATCTTAAGATCAAAATTGTAAATAACATAAATATCGATACAATATTAAATCCTTACAAAGACACATCGTGTTTGGTCATTCGAAAAGTCAGATAATAGATTGAAGACATTTCTACATAATTCGTATGAAATTAATTTGTTTTGAAAATTTTAGTGGTTTAATTGATAAAATTATAGACCTCACATGATGTTTATCTAAACATGAAATCTAATACCATTATGAAAGTTCATGATTTAAATTGATGTAACCTAAAATTTAGGATTGTAAACCGATATTTTCTCTATATTTTATTAATATAACTAGACTATTGTTCAATATGTTCGCTCCTTTAAATTTTACATGATACTTCATTTAAATCTTACATATATAAATATATGTTTTTTACATCACGTAGGTTTTTTGTTACATCAGCTTCGATATTATTTGCTTTGTTTAGATTTTTTCAATTGGCACTGTCAAAGAAGAACAAGATTCTTCTATCTTCTCCGTTGACTGATATCCAAAAATTAAAGTCTTTGCAAATTTAGTTTGTCGCCTATGCCAGTGACCTCCACTTAAAAACTCTGTCATCATGGGTTGATTGAAAAAAGAATGGGTGTAGCAGCACATTTCATTCAGAGAAATTCTTCAACAACACTGGAGTATTGTTTTTCTTCTGACATTAAAGGGTCGTGATCTTCTGCTTCTTCTAGAACTAGTTTATGATCTATATGAAATGTAGAACAATTGGGGTGTGTTTGAGGAGCTAGAATACAATCGGATTATTGAAAATCAGAAGAATATTAAAAAGTGTGAATAATCGAAGACAGAACGAAAATGAAACCATAAAACATGAAAACAATGAAAAAAAAGGTTAGATTGAAAACTGTCGGGACGAAATGAATTTTATATTATAAATGGGATACAAAACATTCCATTCAAATATGGATTTTTTTTTGGAATACATCAGTGGGGACTTTATAACTTATAGTGGATGTTGGTTTTTCTTTCTGACAACCCTCTTTCTTTGAAATAAATCATGATGCTATCAACATATTATAACTTACCTAAATCTAGTAAAACCTATTCAGATATAATACATGGGTTAAAAACAAAATGGTTGGCTCCTTTTAACAAAAAATAATAATAATAATAATAATAATAATTTACATTTAATTAAAATAGATTAGATTGGATTAGTGTAATCTAAACTTTAACTTTGAGTTGAGTTTGAATATAATAGAGTTGTGCTTGGACTAGCCTTTGGGCTATAGACATATTGATGAAGATGACTTAGAATTGGAAATTGACTGATATTTGATCGTTAAATTGTAATTTTAGTTTAACAATATATAGGAATTATTGATACAGTTTGTTGGCTGAAAATTTTTATACTCTAACCTTGTGCTATGAGTTTGAGCTCTAAGGATTATTGAGGGAGTGAGGAGATAAACTGTGGATTTGATGGATGTCCCACACGCACCCGACCAGGTGCGTGTGTGATTATTTAAACATAATATTTTGTTTCCTTATCTATCATATTATATAGAATATTTCTTATGATGGGCTAATGATTTTGTAGGTTTCTTTCTTTGTTCGACCATCATAATCTAATCGTTTGTTGCTATCCTATTCGTCGTCTGAAGGTCTTGTCATTGACACGGTTATAATAAATGAAAAAGTCTTTTGGAAACTAGAGCTGATGATCCCATTTTTGGAGGCCGAAATGACCAACTTTTTGAAAAACTATTTTCTTTTTTTTTTTTTTTTGAAATTTTTAACCTCTTAGTCTAATTCACAACTAATATTTTATAAATGTTTTAAGATTTAGAAAATTTTCCAATCTAGATTTCAGCTCTATTTTTACCCTTTTTAATCTTGTGATTCCAATATAAAACAGAAATTGATCCAATTTGGTAAGATTTTTTGAAATTAGGAATCAGATTATTTGCATTTTACGAATTTTCTTTATTATACTCAAATTATTTGTATTTATGCATTTTCTTTATTATACTTAATAGTTTGATAGTTTCCACGTTTTCCTTTATTTCATATTTCTTAATATATATTTTAAATGCAAAAAAAAAAAAAAAAAAAAAAACCCATATGTAAATTCGGACTATCAAATTTCCTGATATGATGAGATAATTCAAATATATAAGGTAATACTTATTGGGATATACAATATAGTTTCTTATATATTTAAGGTTGGAGGATATACTAATTTATATATGCAATATGCGACATCTTGTACATTTGATCATATTCTGACATTTGTTAAATATGTAATGGTTTATTTTATATTAAATGGAGATATATGAATAAATTTTCATATTTGCTATCTATTTATTAATTATTATATACCTCATATCATCTAATGTATATTAATATATATGTGTCAATGGAAGTTAAATACGGTTTCTTATCCATAATGAAAGTACGAGTACCAACATTGATAGTGATAAAGAAAATCTCTCATAGTTTGAAAGGATAGTTTTCATTTAAACAATCTGTCATCGAAGAAAGTAAATAATGCATTATTTGCTATTCTTAATTTTTCTTTTTTAATCTTATTATTATGACTAAATGAAAATAGGGGCTTCTTGGGACGTCTTAGCAATTAGATCCCTACTTTTGTGAAAAAGACCCATTAGGCAATTCAGGTAAAATATAACAACTTTTAAACAATTATGAAATATAGACTTAATGTTTAGGTTATTTGCGTAGAAACTCTATATTTGTTTTTACTTTTTCTGATATTATCATTAGGTGAAATTATTAAATTGACAAAAGATACATGTGTGATGGACTTTACTCCTCGATTCTCACTCTCGTTCTTTCAAAAATTAGGTCAAATCTTATTTGAGTCTTCGAAGATGGGTGAGTACAAAAATCGTAAAATGAAAGGACAAAAAAAGAAAAAAAATAAAAAAGAAGACAAAATCATTAGAGAGTGGTGTTCCATTTTTGGACTCAATACATGCCTGGCCCAAACACTTATAAAGCAAGCACCCACAAGTCCATCTTTAAGATCTTGGACCCGGTTGAAGGGCTGAATTACAAATTAAAAGGCCGAAGGGATACTTTGTTTTGAAAAGTAAACGAAAATAAAAAGTAATTATTTTTATCCATTTGTTAATTAGGCCCCATTTGCTATTCATTTGTTTTTCGATTTTTAGATCGAATTTAGAAAACTAAAAAAATTAATTTTTAAAAATTTGTTTTCGATTTTATAATTTGGCTAAAAAACAAATTCTTTTATTTAACGTAACTCCAAATCATTATAAGAAATTGAGAAGGAATAATAATAAACCGTAGAACATAGAAATTAATTGATTGAGTTGGCGTAGACTTAATTAAAAAACAATAACAACATATCAAATAGTTATTAAACAGGATCTAATTCTTTTCCTTTTTTAATGTTTTCATTGCAGGATACACACTTCCTGCTTTTATACTTTTATGCAATTAATTACTTTTTAAATTCTTTTTGTATATCTTGTTTTACTTCCATATTGTTGTGTATATGTTCCTTTGCTAATATTGACTAGTAACAGCCTTTAAGACCCATTGCAAGTGGATTAACTCTATTGTCAAACCATTATGTCTACTCTCTCCAAACCTTGTGTCAAGAGTAATTTAAATTTTATATACATTTTTTTCCTATTTTAATTCCTTATTTGACCTCTGTAATTGTCTAATAAAAAGTCTCCAAGTGAAAGGGTGTTGGTCTCGGGTTAATAACCAAAGTCAATAACCACTGCTACAAAAAAAAAATCGCGTTTCTTGATTTTTTTTAATGTCAAGTGCCTCTTTTGTTGACGTTTTAAAAAACGTCAAGGAATTCAGTGTCAAGAATGTCGATATTCTCGATTAGGAAAAAATCGTAAAAAAATAGTAACACTTGACATTTTTGAAATGTCAAAAATATTGACATTCTTGACAAATAAAAAATGTCAAGAACAAGAATGTGGGTGTTCTTGACAATGAAAAACATTAAGATATATCGTACTTGACATGTTAAAAATGACAAGAATATTAGAGTTCTTGACCTGTTAAACATGTCAAAAATATCTATAATCTTGACACGTTCAATATATCAAGCTTGCTTATTTTTTTTATTGAAAAAAAATTGTAATCTTGACATTTTTACCTATAATTGCTCTTGATCCAACAACCACATTTGGTATATATATAACATATATTCCATCAATCAAATAAACTATACATGCATTTTCAATCTTATATATCAACCAAATTTCTACCAGTATCTTTATCAAAAGTTCACTTCTTTAACATTGTTAATATTACAACTTCAGAAAGCATTTCTAATTTAAAAGAATATGAAAACCCCATATGAACAATTCCAACATTATAGTTAACCACATATGAACAATTTCAAAAGTATAACAACTATCAACCCCTACTATCAACCCCCATATGAACACATTTCCTATTGTACAATCAACCCCCATCCCCTCTATGAAAAATTTTAAAAAATTACACCTATCAATCCCATATGAAGTAATCCTAGCCAAATCTCCCTCACTATGCTCTTGCCTCCACAAGAATAATGTAGCCTACCTTGAACTCGTCACTTTTAACACCTACATCAATGAAATAATATACCAAAACTACAACATATGTATTGAAATAAAGAACATGCACACAAGATCTAGAAAGATGAACACATACAAATGTAGTCTTGTGTCCTATAATTGACGACAGGCAGAAATGCACGTCATCTTAGGCCTTTTATTTAGAATTATGAGGGCTGTTAAGCAGAATATGCGGCAATTATGTTAGGAATTCATGAGAAAATGAGTTTGTGTCGTTCAGTATTAAGAATTTCAGCTAACCCACCATTATGTGTTATTATGCGTTCAATTGTTTATTTTTGTAGCTAACGCAGAAAGCAGACGTAGACACGGAAGCCGGGCTATCGATTTGACGACCGCATGTGGAGAAATTCTCCATCGCAAATGCAAATGCATACGTTCAATGCATGGGTATTGCAGTAATCAACCGCATGCTTCCATCGCATAGGAGTTGCGATCGTCAAGTGATTGCGGTCATTACGTAGAAGTTGTGGTAATCAAGTGAATGCGGTCATTGCAAGATTGCGGCTACACGATGATAACCATAATAGTGGGATGAACGCAAGGTTGGTGGAATGGAAGCATCAACGCATATCTCGAGAAAATCAAAAGATGATGTTGACATTTCACCTACCACGCTGTTAGCAGTAGAGAATACAGAAAAGGACCATCACGCCACGAATGTCAAAATCAGAGTAGGTCCATTAATACTGTCTGCGATCAAGCTCTATAAATAGAAGCTGCTGAGCATAATTTCAGATCATCCAAGGTTTTCACCCAAGGTTTCCTACTTTCAGGTGGATCCTTGTGATCCAGACCAAAGCATGAGAAGATAGCTTGGGAGTTCTTCATCTTCTTCCTCCATTCCGAGTAACGACCGGAGCCTTCGTCGGAGTTAGATTTCGAGAGAGTCAGCTCCACCGCCCTTCCATGACACCACCAGCAGCCTTGACACATATCTGCTAGAAGTAAGACATTGCTTCCAGCTAGCCCTTTTCCATTTCTCTTCTTTTCTTATATTGTATTGTGTTACATTTTGGATTAAGAAATTAATACATTGCATGTTCAATGCATTTCTATATTTTCTTCAATTCCATCTCCATCTTCCTTTACTTAGCATCTTTAACTTTCATCGCATCAATTAGTGAGACTGTTAGAGTATCGCATACTTAGTCATGCGGTATAGGAATATGAAGCATGTAGTAAACCACTGGGAGGTGTGCGTTGCATGAGTGTTGTGAGAAAACTTTATTTGCTTAGTGTGAAGCTGTAGCAACGCTTGTCTATAAGTGGACGCAATGCTTGTCTATGAGTAAAATCAACAACAACTAACTGCTTGGGAAGGTAAGTGATTGGTCGCATTAAGCAGTGTAAGCAAATGTTCACTAGAGATAGGAATAGTCTTACGTCAACTAAGCTTTTGCGGTTACCTTGTCTTATGTATGCGTCCATCACACCTTTAGAGCTACTCGAGAGAGAGTCTAAAGAAAGAGCCTAAGACTTGAGAGAGCTAGGTTAGAATTGATGCTCGGGAGAGCTAGATTAAGATCGAATAAACAAGAATGGAGACTTAGAAATAAGTTCCATTTGCTAATACTAATCACGTGCATTTGCGGCGGGCGTGTATGGCATGAATGCATTTATTGGCGTTGGCTGGGGTTGCCCTTGTAGTCAAGCTAGGGTTGCAATGAAGACATCCCTGCATTTTATCTGTTTTTCCACGTATTTACTACGCGTCAATAGTTGTCGTGTCTCTACCTCTCATTCTTATTCTCTCCACTTAATCTGTTAGTTAGGAGTATGAGTAGTTTGTAGCTTATACCTTCCATCATTCTTTTATTTATCCGCCGCAAACACATTACCGCATACGTTTAGTTACAAGTCTCTGAGTTCGACCTCGGATCACTCGTGAAACTTGCGTTCGCGTTATACTTGGCGTGAGCACAAGAAAACTTGTGACGGGAACGCATGGTCATCGCATACATTCGTTAACGCATAGTTTCATTCCAACGCATGATCACTGACGCATGAGAACTAATACATAGCTTAAGACATGCATCACACGATTGTGTTCATTAATTTTTGTCACCAAGTTTTTGGCGCATTCACGTATCAAATGTCACAAATTTATACAAACATAACACCAAAAATAGTTGTAAAACATAGTGGAAATGATACATGTTAAATATACAAACATGAGGTTGGAACTCATACCTTTTGTTTTTATCCAACCATATTCAAATCTAGTAATGAGTTGTGAACTTTGTAATGATAATGAACTTTAAACCCTGGATGTTTTCGTCAATGTTTTTAAGTGCAAACTAAAGATTAACTTACTAAAATTTAATTCTAAGTCCAATCTACTTCAAAATATCCAAAATCTTTCTTCCACAATCTAAAAAACAACTACCTATGGTTGGACATCTTGAATTGCATTGAATGAACAAAAAACATTACTACAGAAAATTGGATTACTTGACGTTTTTTCAATGTCAAGTAGAGGGTATACTTGACGCTAATAAAAGCGTCGAGTATTCGACTGTCAAGTATAATGTCATAACTTGATACTGTAAAAACGTCAAGATAAATATTTTCTTGACACAATTTCCATGTCAAGAAATATAGTACACTTGACACCGATGACATGTCAAGTGTATTAGTTCTTGACACTTATTATTATGATTACTCTTGAGATTTTTTTATTTGTCAAATATATTTTTATCTTGACACGAAATAATGGTCAAGTAATCTAATTTTTGACACATTTTCAATGTCATCTATGCTTTTTTTTTTTTCCAAATTAAACATTTGAATTTAATTTCCATTTCTCATTTCCTGCATTATATTTGTTCCAATAAGACAATTTCATCAACTAAAATAAACAGTTGCACATATTTTAGGTCTACATATCAGCCCAATATATCCAACCTAACAATTCAGAATACTCAAATAAACAATTCCGTTCTTCTATTATCTTCCATGTATATGAACGATTCCAAAATTTACAAGACCAATCGTACAACAATATATACTCTATCAACCCACCCCAATATATGATAATTCTAAAATTACAAGACCAATCTATATGTGCTATGCATTCCAAAAATCACAAGACTAAAATTCTATCTTCCACCACACATTTCTTTGAAGTATATAACCTATAATGGCTTAACAAAACATTTACACCAAAAAGTTTTGAGCATTCCCATGTAGCCACATACACAAAATTTATAGGAAGTTCATCAGATATAGCGACCTAAATATTTAGCCCATTCCATGCGTACTTCATCCAATACAAGTTGCAAGTACGAGCTTCTCGTATCAATCTATAAAACATAGAAAGTCAAATATATATATATTATTTACTATTTACACTATTTATAATGTTACAATATATATAAGTAGTTTAAAGACATATCGGATCTGTGATAATATTCTTCTCTTTAGTCATGATTTCTCGCATATATCTCATGACATAATACCCACATTCGACAGTTCCCACTTGTAAAGGACACTTCAATACAAAATCAATAATTAATACATATTATACAGATGCATTAAATAAACATCATTCTATTAATTTTTTCAATGCTCTTATACTTGCCTTTACTGTTTTCCAGAATGTGGTTCTTAGAGTCTTTTGCAAATTTTTTTTGAGACTGAAAAATGGTCATTGCCCTACATTTGTCAAAGAGTATAGTATAATATTCATAATGAAATAAACTTTACAAAAAAAAAAAAAAAAAATTCAAGAAAAGTTAGCTTACATATTTGTTATGTATTTGATATCTTCTCGTGAACTTGTTCTTAATGAGTCAAGATAGTACACCACATCATCATACGCATTGATAACAATTGACAACCAATGAGCACTAAATAAAATACACTACTAATTAGTATGGAACATGAAGGTAACTCATTACATTAAGGTAGAACATGAGTACAAGGAGCTTTCAAATACAATGATCCCAACACAATTCTACATTGGAAAAAAACAGGAAAAGGTAGAACATGAGTATAAGGAGCTTTCAAATACAATGATCCCAACACAATTCTACATTGGAAAAAAACAGAAAAAGGTAGAACATGAGTACAAGGAGCTTTCAAGTACAATGATCCTCACACAATTCTACATTGGAACAAAACAGGAAAAGGTAGAACGTGAGTATAAGGTTCCGAACATGAGTATAACTAATTATACTTACCCGAGATTATAAGGAGCAATAACTAATTGACCGTGTTCAAAAGCCATTAATCTACTACAAAGGTTCCGAGCACTAACTTCTCGAGTATTTTGACCTACGGATATAAGAGATGGATCTACAAAAATATACTTCGGCTTTTTATTTGAATCAATAATGAGTGAGTGTAGGTATCTACAATAATAGATCAAACACATTAACTTATTACTAATTAATAAAGTTTAATATATCATAAACAAATAACATTTACTTACGCGATATAAGTCACAATTGATAAAGTCTTCACTTTTTGCATGCTACAAAATTCGACCACATCTTCTCGCAGAACATAACTCTTTCGGCCAAAACCAAAGAGCTCAATCGGTAGTTGGAAGGAAATACTAGTCCCATTAACCATTATCTTTTCAGCGTACCTAAAGAATAGACTTCAAGGATATTGAGAAATTGGCTCGTGCACTAGTAACTTCATTCTCTTTTGGCATCATCTTTGAAGTTTTTTCCTAGCACAATGAAGATAGAACATGAGTAAAATGTTCATTGCTAAATAAGATAGAAGAAAATATGACTTATACAATTTACCTTCAAGATCGGTGGTACATTAATAGCGATCAATTCCTCATCCTTTCCCACATTCTCTGAAACTTTCTCCTAAAACCAAGTTATAATTTTATTAGTAACTAATAGTAAATTTATCTCATAAATTTACATCATAATACAATTTGCCTTCAAGATCAGTTGTACACTAATAGCTTCCATCTCCTTCACCTTCTTCCCTTCCTTATGTGTGGTTGATGCACTAATAACTTCTTTCTCCTATGATATAAATATAACAGTACAAATTAAACAAGTTAAAAATTATCATAACTAATAGTTGTAATCTTAATGCATAAATTAAATAAGATAGAACATGAGACTAACTGTGACCCCAATATTTGAATTTTGCTTCTTTCGGATTTTATTTTTGGAGCAACTACCATGCTTAGATCTTGGCTTGTTTTGAGTTTGATCTTCCAACTCCTTAATGCGCTTATGAAGTGCTTCATCTTTATCAACAATTTTTTTGTTTGTATCCTCTCTTTTTACTTTATGGAAGTAAACGGTATGTGTAATGAAACCACCAACCCCATGTACACATCCACCATATTCCAGAGTACCCAAGGCTTGAGTCAAAACATCATTCGGTGAATCATTTTTTTGGAAAGTGGATCTTCATTCTTTATGATCTCATCCTAAATAAAAATTATATATGTTGAATTTTTCATGATTCTTTTCTGATCCGATCTTTTTATTACTTATTAATACGACTTATTGTTGTCTTCGACAAAAGGTCCATTTATATACAATAATTGCATTGTAGCAGATATAGTTTAGTAGCACCCCTTTACCATTCTGTATAAATGGACAACACATATAAAATATTATAACGATTTCATGCAAATGTAACATTGGTAATCTTACTATCCAGTTGGTGACTTGTTGGACATCCCCATAGTCATACTCTCCTTTTTTTGTTTGTCCGAGCTTTTATCCACATATTAGCTCTTCCAAAATCACATTTACTGGACGAAGGTAATTTTAATTTTTTTTTGCATAATAAACATAATGTTAAATATAAGAATATTTGTAAAATAGTTAAGCTTAAGAATATTCTTACCATTTTCTCGGCAAGATTCACATAATCTCTTCTGGACATTCGATGATTATAATGTTCTTCTTTCTTCGTGCTTGTTGTTGATTTCTCACTTTCTATATAAATTTAATAGTTCAAAATAAAAATGACAAGAAAGTGACAAATATTGATGTTCTTAATGAAAAGTTTAATACCTCGAACTCTGGAGATAATCTCGATTTGACAAGCTCTTTCCAATAATATGTTTCAATTATGTGGGAGTACATCGAAGGTAGGTGTAACAAAAGTTGGGGTTCATCCTTAAAATGGATAATATATTGTGTCGTTAACTAAAACTTGAATTGACGAAATGCAACGCCCGCAGTTTTGAGAATAGCCTTCTTACTTCTACCATCAATTATGAAAGCACCCTAAACATTTAAAGAACTTGATTATTACTTTTTAAATAAAATATTAATATAATACATCAAGAAAGGAAAATATACATACCTCAACAATATTAAACAAATTTTCCCTTAAGTCAGTCGGTATACACTTCCAAGATGTATATGTAATCGGGATATGATGATGCACAGTAGATCTAATGAAAGATTTTAACTTATATCCCTTGTTTCCAATCGGTACTCCATCATCATTATATTCAACCAACTTTTTCTCCCCCACATTCCTAATTTTTGTTACCTCATGCATAATAATCAGTCCTCGTGTTCGCCTTTTCTTTTTGTTTGGTCTTTCATCTTGCTTCAGTTCAATATTTTCATTGACATTATCTAAACCAAGTGGCAAGTCCTCATCACTTTCTATCTCCATGGTGTAAGAATTATCCTGAAAAATAGAATAGAGTTTAGTTAGATGTCAGATACGACAAAATTATAAAAATTAATTAGTAAGTGAAAACCCACCCATACACTTACTCTTTAGGGATCCATGTGCCTTCAAAATCAACTAGTACATATGTTGAAGTGTTATCATCCAAATCAATTTTAGATTCAATATCTAACATAGCTTTAGAAATTCCTTGACAATGTAGAGCAGTATCTCCAAGTTCATCGTCATTGTATTGATCCTCAAAATCTCTTTGTGGTGGAGTAAAAACAATAGACTATCGACCATCACTTGGATTCTCAAAATAAAATACTTGTCTTGCTTGGGATGCCAGTATGAAAGAATCATTCTTGTGGCTTATTCTATTTAAGTCAACTAACACAAAACCAAGATCATCAGTTTTGATGCCACCACTGTTCTCAACCCAATCACATTTAAAAATTGCAACCTTAAATGTATTATAATTTAGTTCCCAAATCTCTTGTATCACCCCATAAAAGGACATGTCTCCAATTATAGGATTGTTATCTTTTGAGCTAGATACTTGCGTTGTTTTTGCAATTAAACTAACCCCACTATTTTATACACTTTTATTTTTGTCATATGACTTTGTGTGATAGTGACATCCATTAGCTATTGTATGTAGTCACAATTGGATGGGGACCATGGGGAATCCACCTCAAGTTATTAGATACCTTCACATTTCCTATTTCAAGTTATTTCCAACCTGAGAGCCAAATGTTACATAATTAAAATATAAGTGACAAAAGGTTATGTTAAATAGTATATTTAATGTTTTACCTTCTCTCGCAACCAGGATATGAAATTTCGATTATGTTCATCTTGAATCCGTTTCTGGTTTTTGATCTACTTGAGAGTTGTAGTTCCAATGTCATCATATGTTTCCTTATGAAGAAAAAGAAAAATGTTTAAGTATAATTATTTTCAAATTCATGTATTTAATGAAATAAATGGATCCAAGTCATAATAACTTACTCTATATATGGTTCCACATCAATTGTATTCTCCAAGAGATATCGATGAGCTTGGTATAAGAGATCTCATTCAGATATGTAAGGAACTCCACTTGACAATGGTCTACCAATTTCTGAGCTACCTGAATTGTCTCTTAACTTTTGACACCCAAGTCCAATAGGATCTACTCCACATAAAAAATCCGAACAAAATTCAACAGCTTCTTCTAATATATAACATTCAGCATTATGACCTTCTGAACGCTGCCTATTCCTCATAGAGTTTTTAATCACTTTCATGAACCTTTTAAAGTGATACATCCATCACAAATATATTGGCCCACAAAGTTTGACTTCTCTAACAATGTGTACTGTGAGATGCACCATTATTGTGAAGAATGAGGGAGGAAAATACTTCTTTAATAAACATAATGTAATCACAATGTCTTATTACAACTTCTTTAATTGTATAACATCTAGGGCTTTGTTATATATAGAATTGAAAAAAATAAACAGACGAATTATTGCATATCGAACATGCTTTGGTAGTACAGATCTAATGGCAATGGGGAGCAATTGTTGTAAGAGCATATGAAAATCATGAGATTTTAGACCATTGAGTTTTAAATCTTATACTGACACAAGATTTCTAACATTGGAGGAGTAACCCTCAGAAACCTTTATTTTTTATATCGTTTTCCAAACACAACGTTTTTCTTCTCTAAGATAAGTATAACAAGTAGGGGGAAGGACTTTTTTTTTTTATCCCCATTAATAGGTGTAAGCTCTGGTCGAATTTTTAAATCAGCTAAATCATGTTTAGCATTCAATCCGTCTTTTATTTTTCCTAAAATATCAAGAAGTGTACCTATGATATTCATGCAAACATTTTTCTCGATATGCATCACATCTAAGCAATGTCTAACATGGAGATGTTTCCAATAAGGGAGTTGGAAAAAAGTAGACATCCTATTCTAACAACCTTTGGTACTTCCTTTTGTGATATTTCTTTTGTTCTGTTTCTTCCCCTTTGAAAATCAAGATCTTTAGTTTTTTTCAAATAAAACCTCCCCAAACAAAGATTCTGGAATATTTTCAAGTTCTCTCTGACCATCAAATGCTTTCTTTTGATGTCGAAAAGGATGATTTTGTGCTAGTAATTTTCGATGGCCAAGATATGCCATTTTTTCCCCATGTTTCAGTGTTAATGAAGTTGTGTTATCTCCACAAATTGGACATGCCTTATAACCTTTGACACTACATCCACTAAGGTTTCCATATGTTGGAAAATCATTGATCGTCCACAATAAAACTGTTCTTAGGTTGAATAGTTCCTCTTGATAAGCATCATAACATTGCACACCCGTTTCCCACAGAAGTTTTAAATCATCAATCAATGGCTCTAAGTATATCCCAATGTCATCCCCTGGTTGTTTTGGACCTAAAATCAATATTGATAACATCATAAACTTTCTTTTCATACACAACCATGGAGGAAGATTATAAATGACCATCACAACTGGCCAACAACTATACTTAGAGCTCATATCACTATGTGAATTTATTCTATCTGCTGACAATGCTAAACGAAGATTCCTAGGTTTAGAACTGAAGTCCGGCCACATGGTGTCAACTAACTTTCAAGCTGGGGAGTCTGCAGGGTGACATAATTTATCATCCATTTCTCTCTCATTAGCATGCCACGTCAGGTTTTTAGCACATTCAACACTTCTAAACATCTGTTGAAAATGTGGTATAAGAGGAAAATACCACATTATTTTGGCAGGGATTTTCTTCTTTGTGTCTTTACCATATTTCTACCTTGACTCACCCCATTCAGGACAAACAATTGTATTGTCATATTCCTTTCGATACAAGCAACAATCATTAGGGCATGCATGAATCTTTTCATATTCCATTCCTAGTGCACCTAATGTTTTCTTTGCTTCATACATTGATGTAGGGAGGACATTAGTAGAAGGTAAGATATCCTTTAATGCTTTTAGTAGTTCTGAGAAACTAATGTCACTCCATCCATGTCTAACTTTTAAGTTATACAAAATATAGACAACTTTGTGAACTTTTTACATCTTCACACAATGGCTTCTCAGCATCATTAAGCAACTTTTCGAATCCATTGGGATCTTTTGAATATTGCTAATGAGCGAATTCAACCATTTCTTTTATATTTCCAACATCATTCTCTTCATACCTACACTCAGGGGATTTTCCATGCAAGGATGAACTAGGAAGTACCTCACCATGCCAAAACCAAATCTTATAACTTTCATCAATCCCATTAAAATATAAATGATCTTTAATATCATTGCTATTATGTATTTGACAATTTCCAGGACAACGTATAGTAGTATTATTTGTATTGAAAATTCAAATTTGATGAAGTTTTCCACACCCAACTCAAACTCTTTAGATAATCCACTCTTTGTCATCCATGATTTATCCATAGTTATAATAAGCTAATCTTAGAACTACAAAAAAATATTACAATAATTCAAATTAGATAACTCATACAACTTATAAATTTTGTATGGAATTGATATTTATAGAGAACTTAAGAACTTGAACTCTCAAAAACTTCAAATGTGTGCTAATGTTGTAATGAATAGATGGTTTACTAAATTTAAAATCTTAAAAATTAAATGGTGTAAAGAGCAACTACAACCATTTTTGTATTATACTAAAGTAGAGATCGATGATTTCAAATGGAATCAAATGCTTTCCAATTCTAAATGATCTGCTAA
The DNA here is from genome assembly GCF_009727055.1 of Benincasa hispida. Lineage (NCBI taxonomy): Eukaryota > Viridiplantae > Streptophyta > Magnoliopsida > Cucurbitales > Cucurbitaceae > Benincasa > Benincasa hispida. The sequence goes on along the minus strand of NC_052354.1, from coordinate 34,439,375 downwards.
TTTATGGTTGAAGGACATTTTTCTTTATACATTGTTTTCAATATAACGGCCAAACACGTGAGAAGACAATAAGATACTTCTTGGATGCATGTGTTTGAATTCTTTTGTTCTTGTTGATAAAAAAAAAAAAATTCAGTTTGTTTTTTTACTTAAATTTTTCTGAATAAAGACTTTGATTCATAATGTCTAATTTGTAATCAAAGAATGGTAATAATTACAAAAATGGACAGATAAACTTCAAATAGGGCACATGAAAATAAATTTCAGACGTAATCAAAATGAGATAAGGCTTACCAGAAGGGGCAACTGAAGCACGAAGCAAAGAGTGGCTAGACCGAAAAAACATCGATGGCTAGACCGGTCGACAAAATGGCTAGACCGAAAAAACGTTAAGGTGGCTACACCAGTCGAACAGAGCATGAGAAACGATCGAAGCACAAAGCAAATAGTGGCTAGACCGATCGATGGACGAGCGGTGTTGCAGACTATCAGTGGCTAGACCGAAAAAGCATCAAGGTGGCTAGATCGGTCGAACAAAGCACAAAAAACGATCGAAGCACGAAGAGACTGGCTAGATCGGTCGACGGACGAGCATTGCTGCAATAGTCGATGGCTAGATCGATCGACAGACGAGCGGCGCCACAAAAGTCGATGGCTAGACCGGACGAGACGACATGAAAGGAGAAGAACGGGCTGCAGAGGTCAACAGCGCGATGGGAGAGAAGACATTTAACTGATTTTGTGGGAGAGAAGATGAGATGAGAGGAAAGAAACTTGATGGACAGCTCGATGGACTTCACACGAATGACTAGGGTTTCAAAAATAAGATATTTTATTTGAAAAAATATTATTAGGCAATTTTTTTTATATTTTACTTGACACGATAAATGTCAAGTAAGAGATTCTTATACTTGACACGTTAGTAAGACCTTATATTACTTGACACGAAAAACGTGTCAAGTAAAGATTCACATGAAAATATCCGAAATATTCCACCAATCTCGCTTTTTAACTCCTTTACTTGACTTTTCTTGTCCAAAATCACATTACTTGACATTTAATAATTAAAAACTACAAGTGTCAAGTAATGTAGATTTTGTAGTAGTGAAGTCTTGTGAATAAGCTAAATATAATTTAGGAAACAAAAAATGGAAATCAATAAGCAGTTTAAAATAAAAATAGATTAGCAGTACAACAAAAACATAGCTTCATTTCTCCATAATGCTAGTATTGATTTCCTAATCTTTCATTCTCCAATTCTTATAATTTATTAAACTCACTCAAATACAAATAGAATTACAGTTAGATTAATAAGAAGTGCTCCAGATATGGATAAGAATATGCTTCATACTTACCATCTGATTCTGAGTGGCGTCTTTAGTGAAATGGTACACATGGATTGGGCGATCATTTGGACCAAGATTTTTCTTCTTCTTCTGGAATATGTAAAAGAAAAAGATGAGGAGAAAATAAGGTAAGAAAAAGGCCATAAAGTAACCACTGCAAAGAGAGTTCACATTTTGAAAAATCTAAGAAATTTCCTTGCATAAGAAATGCACCTCTTCTGCCCGCAAAGTCCAATATTGATCATAAATGTTCTCAATCTTTTCATTGGGAGGAAACACATGTATCAGATGATAGAACTAAACTATGAAGATAGGTTATTCGTCTTCAGTGTCCAATAAAGGATCAGAGTCCTAATTTTAGGACTATTATTTTCTCAATCAAAATGCCTTTTGCATAAACTTATTAGTAGAGTCGAAATTAAAAACAATATATCGATTATATAAAGTAATTTCCATGGAAAGACCTCTCACGGTCACACCTTGTAGATCTTATGGTAGAAAACTTCAAGAAATCTGAGCTCTGCATAAATACTAACAAAAAGACAAAAGAGATGGATATTGGGAGTACATACTCAATCACTATAGAATATATACTCACTTCACTCTTAGTTGCATGATGAAATGGAGGTTTTCACCATAAACTGCAATAAGAAACTCTAAATTTCATAATGTCGGGCTGAAGATCCTTTACAAGTCCCAAATACTCAAGATCACTATTGAAGAAATGAAGAAATGACTCAAACCAATTCTGCAAAATCCTCGATACTCAAAACTCGATGTTGGACACCTTGCTACTCGATCCTCGATAAGAATTCACTTCTTCATCTGTCTGGTCTCTGTTAAATCTTTGATGAAACTCGACGACAACATAGTTAAAACTTAATCATACTCGACAGTTCTTGAATAATGCTCGGTGCAACTCGAAGGTGAAATAGTGTACTCGGACCTACTCGATAACGATAATTCGATACACGATTGATTCGATAACTTGATACTCGATGCGATTTGTAATGTAAATGATTGACGCATGATTTTCAGTGAGGTATTACTCAATTGAAAATAAGAAAGATAAGGAAGAAAAAAGAGAAACAGTGATTTACGTGGTTCGGCTAGGTTGCCTATGTCCATGGGAAGATTTGAAATCTTTTTACTAATTGAAGATTGCTTACATATTTTAGTTTGGAAGAAAACTAAGAAAATGTGATAACTCTCTCTTTTTTTCTTTTTTTGAACTCAAAATCAATGGTATTTATAATGATATATTAGTTGGCCGTTACAAAAAGTTATTTAGTTATAAACAAACTGAAAATCTGAGGTATTTGAGTCAAACTTCTTCAAATTCTCCACTTTGACTGCAATGCCTGCAGTCTTCATTATCTTCCTAATTTTGACTGGTTTGTCTACCCTGTGTCTGGAAGCTCAAAACCAACCTGTTCTAAACATTTAAACAATTTAAGCTTTGTAATAAGTTTAGTTAGCATATCACTTGCATTATCAGAAGTATGGACTTTTAAGATTTCTATCTCCTCTGTCTCAATTTTATCTCGAATGAAGTGATATTTGATATCAATGTGCTTTGTTCTAGTATGAAATTGTGGATTTTGGGACAAATGGATAGCACTTTGGTTATCACAGTAGAGTTTCACTACTGTTTGATCTATTTCAAAGTCTTTTAGCAGTCCTTTAAGCCACAAAGCCTCTTTGATTGCTTCAGTTAAAGCCATATATTCAACTTTAGTTGTAGATAGGGCTACTATAGATTGAAGAGATGCTTTCTAGCTGACTAGATTAGGACCAAACAGGAAAAGGTGGCCTGTTAAGGACCTCATTTTGTCCAAATCACCAACATAGTTAGCATCAACATATCCATAAAGCTCTAGTTTTGGTTCAGTTGAACTTTGATAGACTAACTTAGAGTTTTTAGACCAAACTAGATACCTTAGGATCCATTTAGTAGCTTTCCAGTGTCTCTTACCAGGATTAGACATATATCTACTAACTAAGCTTGCTGAATATGAGAGATCAGGTCTAGTAGAAATCATTAAATATATAAGGCTTCCAACAACTTAACTATAGGGTATGACAACCATCTGTTTTAGTTGTTCTTGGTCATAATCCTTAGGAAAGTTAGCTGAGGAAAGCTTAAACTGCTAGGCAATGGGTAAACTCACAGGTTTGGCATCAATCATGTTAAACCTTTTAAGGGTTTTCTCAAAATAGTTGGACTGACTGATGCTTAGAGTAGACTCCTCTTTGTTCCTATGGATCTCTATTCCTAGGACCTTGTTTACTTCTCGTAAGTCCTTCATATCAAACTCTCCTTTTAAGAGGTTTTTAACATGGGTTAGATCTTCTATAGACTTACCTGCGAACAATATGTCATCTACATATATGAGTAGGTAAACTTTGTCCTTGTAAGAACCTATGTTTACATAAGCACATATGTCAAATGAGCTTTTTTTGAATCTAATCCTAGAAATATAGTCATTGAATCTCTTATACCAGCATCTAGGTGACTGTTTTAACCCATATATAAACTTATTGAGTAAACATAAGAGATTTTCTTTTCCTTTAACTTCAAATCCTTTAGATTGCATCATATAGATTGTCTCTACTAGATGTCCATGAAGAAAAGTAGTTTTGACATCTAGTTGATATAATTCTAGATTATTTTGAGCAACTAAGGATAGAAGAAGAAGTTTGTTTTACAACAGGAGAGAAAATCTCAGCATAGTCTATTCCTTCCTTTTAAGTGAACCCCTTAGCAACCAATCTAGCTTTAAACTCAGGCTTTTGATCACATAATGCTTATTCTTTAAGTTTAAGAATCTAATTAAAAGCAACAGGTTTATACCCTTTTGGTAGAGGAACCAAGGACCAAGTGTCATTCACTTTTAGTGAATGCAGCTCCTCATTCATTGTCTCAATCCAATCCTTGCATTAGTACAACTTGTTACTTCCTTAGAGGTAGTGAATTCTTGGCTAATAGGAGCAACTACAACATTTAAAACCAGATTCATGTAATTCATTTCAGTATATCTAGCTGGAGGTGTGATAGTTCACATGTCGTCTCCTTATGTTCTTTTACATTTTCCTCTGTTTCTCCTGTGTTACTAGGCTAGCTAGGTTCATTTGGCTGCTCGGATGATAACTCCACCTCAAAACCGGTATTGGATGACTCTCTTCATCCTCTACCTTTTTCTCCTTTTGCATAAACATCTCCTCTTCCCTAAAGGTGATATCTCTGCTCACTAGGAACTTTCTCTCAATAGGATGCCACATTTTGAACCCCCTGTCACCCTCTCTAAAGCCTACAAACACACACTTGACTGCTCTAGCCTTTAACTTTCCCTTATTTTGGTGTACAAACCCTACACAACCAAAGAACTTGAGATTATCTAGGTTAAGGGGATGTTTAGTCCACTTTTCCTCAGGTGTAAGGAAACCTAAAGATGTATGAGGGCACCTATTTAAGGTACACACAGTATAGGATGTAGCTTCTGCCCAAAAACTTTCCCCTAAGATAGCATTAGAGAGCAAACACATAACCCTTTCCATTATGGTTCTATTTAATCTCTCAGCAACCCCATTTTGTTGAGGTATATACCTCACTGCCCTATGCCTAATTATACCATTCTCACTACAAAGTTTATCAAAGTGTTCGTTACGAAATTCAAGCCTATTATTAGTTCTAAAGTATTTTAACCTTTTAGATGTTTTATTTTCGATCATGGCTGTCTATTCTTTAAACTTCCTAAATACTTAGTCCTTAGTTTTAAGAAAGTATATCCAACTCTTCCTAGAAAAATCACCAATAAAGGTTAGAAAAAACCTTGAGCCACTAAGGCTTGGTGTAGGAGATGATCCCCATAGGTCAGAATGGACATAGTCCAATACTCCTTTGGTGGTGTGATGAGATTTTGTGAAGCTTTGTTTGGTTGCTTTACCTAAAATGCAATGCTTACAAAAGGAAAGGTGCTCATTGATACCTCTGGGAAGGATTCCTTGCTTGCACAGAGTTTACCTCATTTTCTCACTAATATGGGAGAGTCTTTTATGGCACAAGTTAGCCTCTGTCAAGTTTGTGTTGAAACTGTGTAGGCATTTATCATCATCTCTACTCCTCTCACAATGTAAGGTTATTGACCTTCTCACCAAAAAACACAACTTTGGAATCCTTGATCACTTCAAGAACTCCACCTTTTCCTTTACATTCACACCCAATGGACTCCAACATGCCCAAAGATATCAAGTTTCTCTTGAGTAAAGGTACATATCTAACATTTCTTAGAAGCTTGATTGATCCGTCCTTTAGCTTTAAGGACACTGAACCAACCACCTTTATCGTGCAAGCTTCATTGTTGCCCATGCCCATCTATTTCCTTATAAGTATTAACCAAGGTCTGAAAGGTGTCATGTGATAGGTGAATCCGAAGGCTAACACCCAATTATGCTTCTTAAGAGGATTGATTTGGTTGGTTTGATTTCTGGTGGAGGCTAAGGCATCAGAGTAAAAGTAGGAACCTTCAACCACAGATGCTTCTGGTTGTTTCCCCTTCTGATTCTTCTATTTTCTTGGTTTTTCCTTTTCAGACTGTAGAAATCTCTCATTATGTGACCTTTCTTCTTGCAGTAATTGCATCTTAACTTGGTCTTTGGCTTATGCTCTTCACCTGACTGGTTTTTGTTCCTCTTAGATTGGTTCTACTTGTTCTTCCCCTTGGCAAACAGCCCCTCTGGATTAGGCTACTCTTTCTTGACTCATTGAAGCTCTAGCTCTTTTGTTCTTAATGTTGAGATGATGGCATCAATTGTGACGGATTCTCTACCATACTTCAGAGTATTCTTCATTTCTTTATAGGCTTTGGGTAGAGAGTTTAATAGTACAAAAGCCTCATTCTCGTCGCCAATTTTCTCACCAAAGCTCTTGAACTCTGAGACTATCCTCTTGAATTCATCCAAATTTTCTGAAAGAATCATGGCAGAATCCATCTTGAATGTGAAGAACTTCTCCCTCAGATACATCTTTTTGGGGAGATCCTTTATAGCAAACAGACCTTCTAACTTGACCCACATCTTATAGGTTATGTCTTGATCAATTACTTACCTCAGAATACTGTCACTAAGATTCAGAACCAGAGTCCTATATGCTGTGAGCTCCATGTCCTCTCTTTCTTGTGTTGATATGATGGTTGGCAGTGTTAATGGGTCCAAAAGGGGCTTGTGTGCTCTTTGCTGTCCAAGAATGACTTTGATTTTGGCCTATGGAAGGCCAAAATCAAAGTCATTCTTGGACAGCAAAGAGCACACAAGCCCATTCCCATCAAACTTCTTGATGTCATGCTTTACAACGACCATTTCTGAATCGAACGAGTATCGAGTCTTGATTTCTTGATAATCTTAAAGCTCCAAGAAAGATGACCTTGATGACTTTTAAGTGCTCTGATACCAATAATTGTTGGGTTGAAGACGCTTTACAGTCCCAAATACACAAGATCACTGTTGAAAAAAATGAAGAAATGACTCAAATCAATTTTGCCAAATCCTCGATACTCGAAACTCGACGTTCGACACCTTGCTACTCGATCCTCGATCAGAATTCCCTTCTTCGTCTATCTGGTCTCTGCTAAATCCTCGATGCAACTCAACGATAACAAAGTTAGTACTCAGTCGTACTCGACGGTTCATGAACAATGCTCGGTGCAACTCGAAGGTGAAATGGTGTACTCGGACCTACTAAATAGAAATAATTCGATGCACGATTGCTCGATAAGTGTTGGGATTGGTGTCCTAATTCTCCCGGAGTCTTGTTGTTTATAATTATACACATTGTTTTATGAATAAAATAATTGTTATTTCATTCTGACATTTACTCATATCCAATAAATAAAGCTCCATGATTATCTTATGTAAACTTAAACATGTATATGTGATATACAAGTGGATCATGCCTTAAGTGATAACCTAGATAGGTATGTAGTATAAGGATTAAGGTGGGATACTTGATCCTGGTGACATTACGGATACGACCCACTTTCTAGAGGTTTGCAAGTGTTGTAAACTACTACAGGTGGTAGATCCTGACCATTCATGTGAAGACATGCGAGCAAGGGTGTCCTATACAAAGAGTTTGTATAAGACTGAACCACGAGATGACTAGACTCTGTATATAACGCCGTTGATACTAGAGACTTACATCTCACCTAAATGACTATAGGTGACACGACCTCAATCCTGAGTGTTTTGAAAATTGCTGCCTTTAAGAGCGGTCCTTTGATTAGTATGGGTGAGAGTGGCCAGATTGCCAACTCAACATGCCTACCTTTTTTGGGGATTTGTCTAATTTGGGAGTTGGGAACTCAATACACAAGATGGAATTCACTCTTTCCCCGAAATAGAGGTAAGTAGATAGATTGCTCCCTTAAGGGCTAATTTTGGGGTTTGAACATAGTGGCTACAACTTCTCTTTGGAAAAGAGAACTAAGTCACAGTAGAATGTTCATTAGAGGATTTAGTGGTACTTAAGGAATTAGATGTAACTATAGAGGCATAATGGTTATTAGCCGAGCTGTACTTACGAGCAATCTGTGAAGGGTTGTCGCACTGTTGATTGGTTAAGATGGACACATAATATATATGCAGTAAGGAGAATTCAGCTGTCAGTTTTTAGTGAAGTGCCTGACATTTAACGGATGGTGGATCCCATGACTAAAGAGTTTAGTCAATTATTCATGTATCGTTGAAGCTTCGAGCTACAGGTCAATAAGGTCCCCTTGGTAGGTCAATGGATTCAAGTTGAGGATCAGTTCTTGGTGTTGATTTAAAATGTTCAAATTGACAAAAGGTAATTTGATTATATATGATATGATCGGTATAGTGTATGAGATACATCAAGTGGAGGATTAATGTAAATGAGATTTACATTAAGAGCCAAGGAACAGAAAAAGAGCTATGATTTGTATATTTCATGAGATGAAATATTAAAACTATAGGTTATAAATATATTATGGTAAATTAGTTATCATTTATATTTATAATAATATTAATTATTGGATAATTATCTCTTTTTCTCTAATAACCAATTGAGTAGGAGGTGGAGGTTATTGGTGGTTTCATGGTAACTGTGAGATAAAAGTGAGATAAAAGGAGAAATGTTTTCCTATTTTTAGTAAGAGAAAATATTTGCAAAAATGTTGTTTTGAGATTTCCAATCTCAGAAAATACTTACGGATAATTTTCGAGTAAATTAGATTAACTAAGCGACAGCTTGGAGTTAACTAAACGATTGTGGAGTGTTTTTACACGATAGACACTCAGCTAAGCGATGAGTTAAACGATGGCATAGCTTTTCCTAAACGATTGAGTATAGGTCATACGATAGTTAATCCATCTCCCACTTGCTCAATCGTTTACACGATTTTGATTCCTTCCATTTTCTACCTCAAACTAAGTCCGTACAGAGCCCACCCTCTGAATTATCACACCGAGAATACAAGGTAACCTTATTGGTAGTGTCATACTCAACTCGACACCGTCGAGGTTATGTGGAGGCCTTCGTGGTGTTCGGGGTGTTCATGACCTTGGCGACCGCTTAGTTTGAGTGCACGATGTTCGTGCAATGTAGCGGTCATGTTGGACGAACATTCGTGTGTTGCTGTGTTGTTGTGATCGAGCGTTTGTGATCAAAGAACTAGAACATGAGTCTGCAAAGGTTTGTTATTTCTTGTCCTTGATCTATTGTAAAGCTTATTGTAATTTCTATATTTTGCATAACCGTATGTTTCCATTTGTGATTGTAATTGTAAAGCTCATATACGATTGAAATTTGGAAAGATCATTCCGCTGCTCATGGAAATCCTCGTGTTCGATTTCCTTCAATAACTTGATACTCGATGCGATTTTTAATGTAAACGATTGACACACAATTTGTAGTGAAGTATTACTCGATTGAAAACAAGAAAGATAAGGAAGAAGATCAGTGATTTACATGATTCGGCAAGATTGCCTACGTCCACTGGAAGATCTAAATCTTTTTACTGACTGAAGATTGCGTCCAGATTTTAGTTTGCAAGAAATCTAAGAAAAGATGATAACTCCCTCTCTCTCTCTCTTTTTTAAATTCGAAATTAGTAGTATTTATAATGATATACCAGGAAACCGTTACAAAAAGTTAGTTATAAACAAATTGAAAATCTGAGGTATTTGAGTGAAACTTCTTCACATAATAATATCAACATAGATTAGATAACTCAAGGAACTAAAACAACAATTAAAGGTTTTCGATTTGCATCTACACAAATTTACCATCCTACATAAGGGTACGACAAAAAAAATTTTATAGCTTTTTTCTCTATAATTCAATCACTTTTAAACAAGAACAGAAGTAGATAATGCTAACTGTTATTAAGACTCCTAGCATCTAAAATGGATTTCATCTTATGGCATCTCGTTACAAGATAAATAGATAATTATAAGTTCACAAAATGCATGAACATATGAAACTACGACTTTCATAGCTGTAGGATAGTCAAAACACTCTATCACCTTGTCTAATCAAATACTTTAGAATAAAATAAGAATTGTAAAAATAATTATACACATCTAACGAAACCATACAAAATTTCAAATGAGACCATACAAAATTTCAAGCGAGAACATGAACAATTTCTAGATACCATTTGAAAATTTGAGTTATCCTCAACCTCACCAAGCTTGTTTCTTTTGTTCTAAAATGATAATTTAGAGGAAAACTCACAAAATATTGCCTTGGCAACTTGTTCCTCTTTAAATCAGACCAAGAATTTACAATGATCTCTTCAAATCCCAACAAAATCACACCTCAAAAATATAAAACTCCTACAAAGGTTAATACTTGCGGAAGTCAATACCTTCTTATCCTCATGTCATTGTTCAAGATAATGGCTCATAATGCATCCATAACCACATAGAAAATATAAGATAAAAATTATTAGTTAAAATGCATGAACTCAATCCCAATTAGTTCATAACCACACAGAAAATGCAAGATACAAATTATTAATTAAACTCTAGGTCATTTCGTTCAGTAAAATATAATGATAATAAATATTAAGCTTTATTCAAACACTCTGAAATAATTCAAAACTACAAACATCAAGCTCCCAGATATGAGAGAGTTAAAAAAGTTGTCATACTCAAGAGATTGTAAATTTACCTTTGTTTTTCAATGAGATCTTGGCAATATCTTGATACAAGGTTTTCATTCACCAAGTATTGGCTTGTGCTGCAATAATAGTTGTTGTCATCATAAGCAAATCACAAATTACATCTGGCCTTGAAATTTAAAAATATGAATAAAGGATGGAAACAACTCCTTAAAAATATTATTAAGGTGTTCTCAAATGAGGTAGGTGACGTACATAAAAAGGTACAAAAAAATGGTAACTATGAGAAAGAATCATCAAGTTTCTTTTAAATCACGCAATAGAAAAGTGCATTTAAGAGAGAAATAAAAGTAGAATAATTGATTGGCACAACAACTACAAACAAGAAAAAAGATTCCAATTGAAGCACTAAATTTATTTTTTCTTTTCGTCTTTTTTGACTTTGCCACCTGTGTTAGGATAAGAACCCATGAACAAACAAGTTAAATACCAAAATTAAAACAGATTACTTGAATTCATACAGGCCAATGAACAACAATCGAACTTCCTAAACCCTAGCACAATGCCAAACATTCTCCTCAATACACGAATGACGTATAATTAGCACAAAATTCAGAAACCATACACATTAAATTTCTTTTGGATCTAATTAATCGATTCAACAACTGGATTTCCAAATAGAAGAAACAAAGCACGAGAAAACAATGGTTACATATCACAGAAAGCGCTAGATTCTCATTGGAAAGAGAGAAAACAAAACCCATAAAGAAAGTGATATTAAATACTTGAACTTTTTTCGCAGAGAGCACAAACAATGGTTATTTATAAATGGCCATGTGGATTCTTTTCTTCGCCGTTGGAATATTCTCGACAACAAGAGAAGAAAGTATCTGGGAACTGGGGCACACCCAAGCGTGAAATTTCGCATGGAGGATTTCAATCGTTTGGGGTTTCGACAACAAGAAGGGTGAAGGCAGGTTCGGCAAAAAAGCCCTCAAGTGATGGTTTCAGATCAAGGGAATCGACCGTGTGGTGGAGTTCTTGAGCCAATCGGCGGCATGGCAAAGTTCGAGGTGGACATCGCAAGGGTTTCGACAACAAGGTGAAGTTTGGCGTGGAGATCGGAGGGTTTCAGCTGCAGGGGTTCGTGTGAAGGGTTAATGAAAGCTTGTAGACTTAAAAAAAGTAAGAAAGTAATTTCTTTATACTTAATATTCTTGACATTTAAAATAGGACAAGAAAACATATATTAAACTTGATATTTTCAAAACATCAAGTTGTGTGCAGTATGAAAATTTTTGGAAAAACACACAACCCTCACGTTTTTTGAAATGTTATTGACATTTTTCTTTAAAATTCACTGACATTTTTTTTTCCATAAAAACATGAAGTTTTTAAAATTACAAATGTCAAGAAATGTGTTTTTTCTAGTAGTGAACTTTTGTTGGGCTAATTGAAGAGTGATATATAGCATGTGAGATCTACAATATGTCCCTCAAGATGATGTCTCTTTTCATTCACTATTCTTGATCGGATTCCAATTTCTGATACCATATTAAATAATGTTAGTGATTTGGAATTGACTGTATTTGTTTAAGAGTTGTTTTGCTGGTTGTCTCAAGAATTGTCTCACAGAATGTTTCTCAAAATGCTGATCTGCATATTATTTTCTTTCATTATTTGGAATGGATATTTCCTTTTTTATATTCTACAAATATTGAATGGCTTTTTTTTTTTTCCTTTTTCCATTGTGCATATTTAAGAAGAAGATGTTGTCTTGTTAGGATTGCTGGTTTTGAGTATTTTTAATGTTGAGTTGTAAAGTGGCCAAACTATATGGTTGTATGTTAATTTTTGAGATTGTGATTCATAGTTCTTTAAGATCTTGAAACTATGTTCTAGATCGATATTGAAGCTTGCTTCGTGAGAAGTTTGTCTTGATCTTAAAAGGAGCCTAAGATTTCATTGCTTGAGAAGAGATTCTCAAACTTAGGAGGAGCCTAAGTTCATAAAGTGAAGTGATCTTCACCAAAAGGAGGAAAGATTATTGTTGAGAGGGAGTCTCATTATTGGGGGGAGCCTAAGTAATTGCTTACTAATATAGACATACTTAGGGGGAGCCTAAGTTTACTAATATGCCGTCAAGTGAAGTTGAGCTATTCGTGTATCAATGTATTTTTCGTATATTTAGAAATAAGTAAAACGTTGTAATTGTTTGACTTCATATTAGTAAAAGTATCTTTTCTGGGCACACTGTCCCTTTAGACATAGGTGGTATGACGCCAAACTGGGTTACTAAACCTTGCGTCTTGTTCTTTTAAAGTTTATCTCTTTGTTTTTTTATTTGTTCTTGCAATTGCTGATATATTGTGTGTGACGTCATTATACTGTATGGTAGATATCCTTAATTTCAGATAACATGGGATTTCATCTCAAAATCAATTGACAATTGGGAAGTAACTCATCTACGTTATAAAGATTGTGAGGTCTCCTAATTTTTTTTTAATGTGGATCCCCAAAACTTCCCAACGTAGAAAATGTATTAGTTTTTTGTGTCCTACCGCAGTAACCATCACTACATTGGTACTGGGTTCCTACACGATCGAACCAAAAAATGAGGTTCAAGACCTTGTATTAGTTTTTCTTTGGGTATTTATACTTTGACATTTAGTTGGGATTTTTTAATTAATATTATTAATTTTTAAACTTATTTGGAAAATTTGTAGTTTATTGATCCTTGTCCCTTGAGCAGACGAGGTCTATCTTTTTAAAGATCACCATCTCTTTAAGAGACGAAAATCATTAAATTTATTGAAAGAAAATAAAAATTTCAATTCCTCATCTCTTCAATAGAAAAGGAAAGCAAAAAATTTCAATACTAATAGCACAGTGGTTGAGATACTTTATTAAAACTATGGGACATGATCAAGCCTCCCGATGGATGGAGCGTTGTCGAAGCTTTCCATCAATCAAATAATATTTATATTCACGAACTAACTACTTATACTACTGAATAACACAAATGACAAGTTCGGGACGAACCATAGGGAAGTGCAGAGATTAGTCCACAAAGCCCATTTTTAGTTAAAGCAGAAAATAGAGGAGGAGAAGGGGGGAGGGTTGGTAGGATTGAGATCAGAGATGCATGAAAACAAAATGCAAGAAAGTAAAGGATAAAAATGCAATCAATAATGACGTTCTAGCTTAGAAGACCAGAATGGCCAAATGTAAATTTCTTCATCGAATTATCAAAATATAATTATAACTTCTTGCCTCTAGCTCAATTGATTAGAAATCCAACCAATGGTCCTAATTACCTAATTAAGTAAACACGCATAAATGAATCCATACTAATCACATCTAACTAACCACATTATGCTCTAGGAATTATGCTAGGATGAACATATAATTTACAATCACCTAATTAAACATTCAGTATATTTCCCTTAGGTCAATAGGTCAATGCTCTTCATTGTCAACTACGAATCACAAGCCTATCTAACCTTTTGCTTCTTGAAAATTGACATATAATTTCATCTCACATATTACAAGTTAATCTCAAACATTCAATAAAAAATTCTCAAGTAGTGAGTCAGACAATCAAGAGAGAATACAGTTATAAAGCCATTCAATCAGAAAAGAAACTCATAGCTAAGATATAAAGATTACATTAAGAAAAATCTCCAAAAATTACAAAGAGTTCATTCAAAATCCTCTAAACTAGAAACCCACAAACGTCACTTTCCCATGGTGATGGAGAAGACAAGATTCAATATTGTCTCTACCAATTACATGAGAGAAAAGGAAGACAAATATAAGTGGAAGAGAGAAAATGGAGAGAAAATTCGACTAGAGACCGGGTAATGATCCCTGCCCTGAAAATGAAGAAACTCTTATATACTGTCACGATAGCGCTGCGACGCTGAAGGATAGTGTTGCGGCACTAGGCCTCGTTGTTGAAGTGCAGCATTGCACGAGCATGGGTGCACGTCCATCAAAGTAAGTAGGCTACATAAATTTACCCAAAATTGAGGCTCTTAGGAAAATGCACCAAGCATGGCACCACTGCGCAGCTGCCCAACGCTTCTTAATGGGTATTTTGGACATTTATGCTTTTTTGAAGTCCGGTTGCTCTTTTAAGTTCCTAATTGCTCCAAATAATCCCAAATGGTCTTAATGCTCCAGAATGCATGAATTCCTTGAGATCCTACAAAGATAATTATATAAGCACATTAAACTTCATAAATAAGTGGGATTAGAGGCACTAAGATAACACGTTTTGGGTGGTATCAAACACTCTCAACTTAAACTTCACTCATTCTCTAGTAAGGAAAAATAAAAATGAATCATCTACTAGAAATGAGTAACTCGAATCTCAAAGCAAGAGATGACACAATACTTATAACGTTCACTATAGTGCAAAGAGTGCAGTTGTCAATCTTTAGTGGAGTGGCCGACAGTTAATGGATGTTGGGTAATTTAATTAAAGAGTTTAATTAATTATCTGAGTACCGTTGGAGCTTCAATCTACAGGTCCATCAGGTCCCTTCTATAGCTCAACAGAGATTTCATCTTTGGATTAGTTTGAAGTGTTCAAATTAATTGAGGGAATGATATAATTAATTATAATGTATTCGATACATTATGATAGGAATTTGAATATGATTCAAATACTAATTATATGAATGAAATTCATGTAATTAAACTTAAATAATCAGATGGATGTTTTGTAATAGAACGCTAAGTTTAAGGCTTTTTATTTTTTTTTTTTTATTTTTTTTTATTTTTTACAAACTTGGTTTGTAAAGGTCCTTGCATTTTTGGGCATTAATTGTTGCAATCAGATCTATAATTAGAGGTTTTTGAGTCGCTCATGATGTTTCGGAGGCTTCAAAGAAGAGTTATAGAGCATTGTTTCAATGGAGAAGATGAAATAGAGGTTCCATATCATGTAACTATAGCTAAATGATCGGGTAGTTCATGTTATGAGATTAGGTAGCTTTTGGTACACGATCGTATAAAATTTGCTAAACAATCGCATAGCTAATGCTACACGATCTTGTAGAGTTTGCTACATGATCATGTTGCATTTGCTACACGATCACATAGTATCTTGCTGAACGATCGCGCGGTTCTTTAGTTGCTCAACGCATGGATGCGTGCTACACGATCGTGTAGACTTTCATGCTCATCACATAGTCATTAGCTACATAATCGCATAATCTTTCATGCTCGACGCATAGCTACTCGATGCATGGTGCATTTGCTACACGATCAACTGGAAGGTGGTTCTTTGAAGGGCGCTTCGGTTTGAGTGGTTCAAAACCCGATTCACCTGTTCCGAATCGGTTGACTCAAATTTTTGTAATAGTTAGCCTTTTATTTTCTCCTTTTAGAGGTTCTATCTCGATCCATCAACTGTTAGTGTAAATGTACATGCAATATATGTTTAAAATTATATGTCATAATTTATGTCATATAGTTTGAAAACCCACCATAGGTTATGCATTTATTTTTATGCATCATTTATATTATAATTGTTATTATATATGTATATGCATGATTTAATTTTATAGTATGCTCATGCATCATATAATATAAGCGTTATATAATATGCTTGCATGCATAAATAACATAGCCATGCATCATTTATTCTATAATCATTATAATACATAGTTTGAATGTATGCATGTGACGTATGTTATATTTTCATTACTTTGTTATATATATGTAGTAAGGAAATAAACATTGCATGATGCATGACTTTACTTTAGGTAATCTTATAAGCGTTATAATTTTTATAAAGTATGTCCATGGATGGTTTTAGTTTGTTTCATTTACTTTATAAGAGTTATAAATAAATGAAGTTAGAAATTGAAATCAATAACTAAGAGTTGCATGCAAACTTAGGTGAAATCATTTTTTAAAATAGTTTTAAAATATGATTGAGATAGACCTAAGTTCACAAATTTCTAATGAGATTAGAAATTAGATTAATCTTTTTTAATCGGTTTAATAGGATTAAATTGATTTCAATAAAAGAGACTAAATTTGTAGAAAAAATATCTATAAGGACCTTTGTCTAAGCTAGCTAGGGTAACTTAAGCTGAAGGAAACAGAACACCCCCACCTGGGAACCTACCGGGAAAAGGTGAATTAGATAGAATTTGGCTACAAGCCATGCAATTGGTTGATTAACATTTTGTTTAAAGTGTTTAATGAATATTAATAAAAAATTTTGTTTAACTTTCTAAAGTAAGTGTTTACTTTTAGCAAATTTTGAAACAATCACTTGGGGAAAAATAATTAGTCGTATTTTTCCCAAGTAAAAATTAAACCTTAGGTTCTTAAAATACTCAGTGAAGGAAAAATATGTATATGGATACGTCATTTTCCAAGCAACATGTCTCTCCCTTAATATCCACATCGTGAGACCTCATGCTTGCCCTTGAGGCACCCTGGGAGCGTCCCCATTCGGATGGTGTTTTCATGGGTCAAATATCAAGGTGAATGGAAGTGAGTATTTATAGTAAGCAGGAGAGAGATGTATGTCAACAATGTCCTACGGTCTCTTTCATTGAGTTCTTGCAGCCGTGAGACCTTCTTGCATAGCCTCGAGGTGCCTTGGGAGCGGTCCCTTTTCGGATGGTTTGTGCAAGTTGGTCACCATCAATGGCAACTTCAGAAATGGATAGGATCACTTTTAGAATTTGCCACCCAATCGGTTTTTTTCCTTCGGTTGGCTCATTGAAGCGGAACTCTAGGATCTAAAATGAAGGGTCACACTTACGGAAAATTATTAAGCAAGTTAATGATTTCTTAACCGAATAAATGATGACTGATCGTTATAGGAATAAGAGTTATTCTTGTGTAATGATTGATTGAGAGTGTCTTAATTCAGTGAAGGGATAACTGACTACCCTTCGATAGCTTTTGTCCAAAATCACTGAAGCGTCATTGCAAAATTAGATGATAAATGAGGTTTATTTAGATTTTGCTAAAACTGATTGGATTTTTTTCTTAAGAGTTATGCTAAAATCTAATGTAGATCAATGTGCTTGTTTTTTAGCAAATATGTCAAATAGTGATTTTCTGTTAGTTGCCTTTTTCTACTTTGACGATTTTTAATTATACGACATGGAAAGAATCTATTAAAATATTTTTCGTGGTAAACAACCTTAAAGTTGTCATAAATGAGGATTGTCCTCAAGTCCCAACCCCTGATGCACCAGGAAATGTTCATAATGCATATAAGGTGTGGATGAAGGCTAATTTGAGGGCCTGAGTTCACATTTTGGTAAGGATACCTGATGCGTTGGCCTAAAGGTTTGAGAACATGGTCATTGCACATGAGATCATGGAATCAATGCGAGAATTATTTGAACGTAAGTTTTCACTATTCAAGCAAAACAGGATTGATGACAATGAAACTAGTAGTGTCAATTCCCAAGATAATCTCCAGTCCATATTGAATGTCAAGGGACTAACAGAGAAAGCAATCGTTGCTAACTCTGATATAGTTCATCGACAAGGATTGTCCTCAGAAATGAAACTTCGAGTTTATGATTTGGGTTCTAGAGTTGATCCCACCACTCTTCAGAAAAGGAAGAACTCCAAAGAAAATAAATATGATTTATTTGTCTTGGAGATGTGCTTAGTAGAGATTGATGACTCTGCCTAGATAGTTGATTTAGGAGCTACTAACCACGTATGTTCTTCCCATCAAGGATTTAGTTCCTAGAAAGGTGACTCTTAGAGTCAGTACTGTTGAGGCCATTTTAACTGTTACGGTAGGGAAGCTTAAGTTATTTTTTGACAAGAAACGATATATGTTATTAGATAACATGTATGTAGCTCCTCATGTCAAGAGGAACCTAATTTCTGTTTCCTATTTGATTGAACAAAATTAGTCCATATCCTTCTCTGAAAATAAAGTGTTTATTTTTAAGAATGGAATGTAGTTAGGTTTTGGTTCAATAGAAAATAACTTATATGTACTAAGGCCGTTAGTGGTAAAAGTTGCGCTCAACACTGAAATGTTCAAAACAGCAACAACTGTAAAAAGACTGAGATTTTCTCCTAAAGAAAATGCCCATTTTTAACATCAATGGTTAGGTCACATCAATCTCAATAAGATTGAGAAGTTAGTGAAAAGTGGACTTCTAAATGGTTTAGAAGAAAACTCTTTACCAGTATGTGAGTCATGCCTTGAATGCAAACTGACCAAACGATCTTTTACTGGAAAAGGTTATAGAGCCAAAGAAACCTTGGAACTTTTACATTTAGACGAATGTGGTCAAATGAATGTAAGAGTACAAAGTGGGTATGAATATTTCATCTCTTTCATAGATGATTATTCTAGATTTGGCTATACCTAATGCAACATAAGTCTGAAGCTCTTGAAAAGTTCAAGAAGTATAAGACTAAAGTTGAAAACTTGTTAGGTGAAAAGATAAAAACACTATGATCTGATCGTGGTGGAGAGTATATAGACTTAAGATTCCAAAACTATATGATAGAATATGGAATCATGTCCCAACTCTCAACCTTAAGTACACCTCAATAGAATAGTGTATCCGAAAGGAGAAACAGAACCTCGTTGAACATGGTTCAGTCTATGACGAGTAATGCTCATCTTCCTGACTCGTTTTAGGGATATGCAATAGAGACTGCAGTTTATATTTTGAATAACATTCCCTAAAAAAGTGTTTCCGAGACACCTTTTGAGTTTTGGAGAGGTCGTAAAGGTGGTTTACGCTACTTCAGGATTTGGGGATGTCCAGCCCATGTGCTAATGGAAAACCCCAAAAAGTTGAAACCTCGTTAAAAAATGGGTCTATTTGTAGGTTACCCTAAGGAAACAAGAGGTGGATACTTCTATGATCCAAGTGAGAATAAAGTGTTTGTATCGACAAACACTACCTTCTTGGAAGAAGACCACATGACGGATCATAAACCATAAAGTAAACTTGTTTTAAGTGAGATTTCTAATGAGACTGTTGAGACTTCAACAAGAGTTGTTGAACAGGATGATAGATCAACAAGAGTTGTTAATGTCAATTCATCTAGTTATCCATCTCAAGAGTTAAGATTGCCTCGACATAGTGGGAGGGTTTTGAACCCACCTGTACGCTACATGGGTTTAATAGAAGCCCAAAACATTATAACTGATGATGGTATTGAGGATCCATTGTCTTATAAGCAAATAATGAAAGATGTTAACAATGATGAATGGATTAAAGCCATGAATCAAGAAATGGAGTCCATGTATTTCAATTCTGTCTAGGAGCTTGTAGATCAACTTGATGGGGTAAAACCTATAGGTTGTAAATGGATCTACAAGAGGAAAAGATGTATAGATGGAAAAGTACAGACCTTTAAAGCTAGACTTGTGACAAAGGGTTATACCCAGGGGAATGAAATATGAAGAAACTTTCTTACTTGTTGTCATGTTAAAGTCTATCAGGATTCACTTGTCCAAGGCCACATATTATGACTATGAGATATCGAAAATTGTCATCAAGACAACCTTTCCAAATGGTAATCTTGAAGAGACCGTCTACATGAATCAACTAGAAGAATTCATTGAAGTAGAATAAGAGCAAAAGGTTTTCAAGCTTAATCGGTCGAAACAAACATCTTGATCTTCGAATATAAGATTTGATACTGTGGTCAAATCTTATGGCTTTGATCAGAATGTTGATGAGTCCTGTGTTTACAAGAAAATCATCAACAGCTCAATAGCTTTCCTCGTGCTGTATGTGGATGATATTCTACTCATTGGAAATGACGTAGGTTTTTTGACTGATGTAAAGAAATGGCTAGCCATCCACTTCCATATGAAAGATACGCAAGAGGCGCAGTTTGTTCTAGGGATCCAGATTATAAGAGATCGTAAGAATAAAAGGTTGGCCTTGTCTCAGGCATCGTATATTAACAAGATGCTTGTTAGATATTTGATGCACAATTCCAAGAAGGATTTATTACCTTTCAGGCATGGAATTGTATAGTCTAAGGAACAGTGTCTTAAAACTCCTCAAGAGGTTGAGGAAATGAGACGAATTCATCGGCTATTGGTAGCCTTATGTATGCAATGTTATGTACTAGACCTGACATTTGCTATGCAGTAGGGATTGTCATTCATTATCAATCCAATCTAGGATTAGATCACTGGACGACGGTCAAAACGATCCTCAAGTATCTTTGGAGAACGAGGGATGATATGCTCATATATGGAGATAAGGATTTGATCCTTACAGGATACCAGACTCTGACTTTCAAACTGATTGGGATTCTCGGAAATCCACATCAGAGTAAGTGTTTACTCTAAATGGAGGAGCTATAATATGGTGAAGCATCAAGCAAAGATGCATCACAGACTCCACTATGGAAGCCAAATACGTAGCTGCTTGTGAAGCTACTAAAGAGGTTGTTTGGCTTAAGAAGTTTCTTACTGATTTGGAAGTTGTTCCAAATATGTCTTTGCCCATCACACTTTATTGTGATAACAATGGTGCTGTAGAAAATTCTAAGGAAACTAGGAGTCACTGAAGAGCCAAGCACATAGAACGGAAATATCATTTGATTTAGAAGATTGTGCATCGAGGTGATGTGATTCTCACAAAGATTTCTTCAGAGCACAACGTTGCTGATCCATTTAAAAAGGCTCTCACGACTAAAGTATTCGAGGGTCATCTAGTAAGTTTGGGTCTACGGGATATGCGACATATTGGCTAGGGCTAGTGGGAGATGTTAATGAGGTATTGCGTATGCTCTAGTTTATTGTATTTTTGTACTTTATTTGTATTGTACATTAGTCTTCCTAAGCTTCAGGACAAGTGGGAGATTGTTGGGAATGGTGTCCTAAATCTTCTTGTAATCTCATAGTTTGTAAACTTTGTATAAATATATTGGTTTTAATAAAATAAGAGTTATTTTATAAGCATGTACTCAATCCAATAAACTAAGATCCAAGGTTATTTCATGTAATTTAAACAAGTATGTAGAGACATACAAGTGGATCTTGTTTAAATAATAACCTAAATGATCTGTAGTAAATGGATAAGCTAGATACCTTATCCTAGTGACAATGGATACGACTCACTTTGTAGGTGTTACAAATATTGAAAAGTCCTACAAATGATCTGATCCTAATCATTCATGTGGAGACATGTGAGCAGGGGTGTCCTATACAAAGATTTTGTATAAAACCAGACCACGAAATGATTGGTCTCTTTATATAACGCCGTTAATAATAGAGACTTACATTTCACTAGGTTGACCATAGGTGACATGACCTGAATCCTGAGTGAGTTGTGAACTCCTACTCATGAAGGCAGTTCTTTGATTTGTATAGATGAGAGTGGCCAGATTGCCAACTCAACAAACCTACCATTTTAGGGATTCATCTGACGACGGAGCTGGGAACACAGCTACACAAGACGAAATTCACTCCCCCAATGCAGAGGCAAGTAGATAAATTGCTCCCTAAAGGCTAATCCCGAGTCTTGAACATAGTGGTCGCACCCTCTTCTGGCCCGAGAGGGACTTGGCCGTAGTAGGACTATGAGTTATTGTTCATTAGAGGAATCAGTGGTACTTAAGAAGTTACATGTAACTATAGGGGAAAAATGGTATTTTGGCTCAGTTGTACTTACGAGCAATTTGTGAAAGGTCATCGCGCTGTTGATTGGTTATATCCAATGAACATAGAAGTTTATCTCTATAGTACGAAGAGTGCAGCTGTCGGTCTTTAGTGGAGTGACCGACAGTTAACAGATGTTGGGTAATTTAATTAAAGGGTTTAATTAAATATCTGAGTACTGTTGGAGCTTCAATCTATAGATCCATAAGGTCCCCTCTATAGGCAACATGGATTTAATCTTTAGATTACTTTGAAGTATTCAAATTAATTGAGGGAATTAATTATAATGTATTTGATAAATTATGAGAGGAATTTGAATATGATTCAAATACTAATTATATGAATGAGATTTATATAATTAAATTAAAATATAAATATGATTTATATTGAGAGGAATTAAATATTTGGATATGATCTAAATACCATTTATATGGATGAGATTTATATAAGTGGGTTTAATATAAATGTGATTTATATTAAATGTCATGTATAGTTGAGAAAGAATAAAATCTATAGTTTATGTTGTATTTGATGCAATATAAAACTATAGTCTATATGTTATATTTGGTATAACATATAGTGTATATATAGAATAAAGTAATTATTATATATATATTCTATTTTATTAATTTAATTGAAATTAATAAAAAGAGAAGGAGTTATAACTCCCTCCCCTCATTCTCTCAAGTTAACTTATGTGGGATTCAAGAAGTTGATTGAATCATCTTCTTTCAAAATTCTCTCAAGGAGAAGTGTTCTCTCTATGGAAAAACTCATAAAGAAGAAAAGTTCTTCTCTTTCCTCTCATCCTCTTCATTTTCTTTCCCTCTTCCAAGGATTCAAGCAAAGCCCACAACTCTTGCTTGAATCCTCTATCCCAAGAGAATACAAAGGGTTCTCGACTAGTGGTGTCTATATTTGAAGAAGGAGATCCACGTGGAGAAGGAGTTCCATTATTGGCTTGTACGGGGGATTTCTTGAAGAAAGGATTCTTCTAAGGTAAGGGTTTCTGAAACCCTTTGTATTTGTTTTTAACCATGCTATAATTTTAAGTAAATACATATCTTGTTGTTGTTTACTATAAAACATTATATTAAATAAAAATGGAATTTGGAACGATCTTTGCTTCCACTCAAATTATTTTTTCTGAAAATTTCTTTCAGATACATGTAAAGTTGATGGCATAGGCTTGGTTTCTCTCAAATTACAAGATGGTCCAGTGAAACTCGTTATGTATGTGCGACATGTCTCTACTTTGAAAAGGAACCTTTTATCCTTGGGGATGTTTGTCTTCATAGAATGTGAGTACAGAGGAGTTGAAGGAACTTTTGAGATTACAAAAGACTCAAAAGTGGTTGTTTTGACTATTAAAATCAATGGTTTGTATGTTATCAAAGATATTCAGATGACACAAACAACACTGATTGCTTTTGATGGAGATCCTACTGAAGATGAGTTATGGCACAAGAGCTTACCACACATTAGTGTCAAGGGACTGCAAATCCTATCAAAATAGGGTATATTACCTTAAGGAGTTGGAGATAATCTGCAACTTTGTGAACATTGCATACTTAGAAAGACAACTACACAAACTTTTCCAAAGGGACATAACACTACAAAGGAAAATTTGGAGTATGTGCATTTTGACCTTTAAGGCCTCGTTCACTCACCCTCCCTAAGTGGTGCAAGGTATTTACTATCTTTTATTGATGATTTTCTAGGAAAAATTGCAAAAAAAAAAAAAAAAAAAAAAAAAAAAAAAAATCGAGTTTTTGGGACATTTAAAGAGTGGAAGGTTTTAATTGAAAACCAAACACATAATCAACTTAAACATTTCAGAATTGAACATGGATTAGAGTTTTGTGAAGAAGAATTCAACAAATATTGAAGGGATAATGGAATTGTGAGGCATAAAACAGTGAGGTATACACCTCAATAGAATGGGGTAGCTGAAAGACTAAACAAAACTGTGCTGAAAAGGTTAGATGTCAACTTTCTATCTCCTACCAGAAAAGTATTGGGCAGAAGCTATCTCCTATACTATCTACATCCTAATAGATGTCCACACCATTCTATTGAATTGAAAATACACCTGAAGAAAAGTAGACAGGTCACTCTCTTACATTGGATCACTTAAAGATATTTGGGAGTCTAGGGTATGTACATCAAAGTCAAGGTAAGTTGAAACCAACGGTTGTCAAATGTATGCTTTTGGGCTTCACACTAGAGGTTAAGGGCTACAGGTTATGGCACCCTATCGAAAGGAGGTGTATTAACAACACAAATATTGTATTTCGAGAAAATGAAATGTTTATGATGACTGAAAGGCAACCTATTGCTATGCCTCAAAACAATAACACAAGAATTGAGGTGGAGCCCTTGAATGACCCTAGAATCTCTTCCTCTCAACTATATCTAGAAGTTGAAGAAGTATAAGCTACTATTGAACAAGAAGACCTACATAACTATTCATTAGCTAGGGACAGAAGAAGAAGAACTATAAGAACTCCTACTGTTATATTGAAATAGATTTTGCTAGTGTTTCTTTGACTGTTGCAATCTTACTATGCAATAATGAGCCTACAAGTTTTAAAGAAGCTACTAATAATTTTGATACTAGACAATGGATTGAGGCCATGAATGAAGAGATGAGGTCCCTTAATCTAAATAACATTGGAAACTTGTATCCTTACCCAAATGGTACAAACCTATATCATATAAGTCGATCTACAAGTTTAAAGAAGAAATTATAGGGGTACAAAAGTCTAGATGCAAGGCAAGGCTTATAAATAAAAGCTTCACATAAAATGAGGGCATAGATTACAATGAAGTTTTATCACCAGTTGTAGAGCAAACATCCATTAGGCTACTTCTTTCCTTAGTTGTTCAAAAGGAATTGGAATAAGACCAATTGGATGTTAAGACGACCTTTCTATATGGTTATTTAACTGAAACCATCTACTTGAAACAACCACAAGGTTATGTAAACAAGGAAGAAGAAGACCTTGTTTGCCTATTAAATAAGGGTCTATCTAGATTCACTTGAGAAAATTTTTTTTAAAAAAAAACTCATTTTTATTCAAACAATTTTAATAAAAAAAAAATTTAAATGCACTTCAAAAGCTATTTTGAGTGATTGTTAAACGCTCCAACTTTTTCTAAAATGACTTATTTTTTTACAATTAAACACTTGAAAATATATTTTAAAATGCACGCTAAGTCAATCTATGGTCATAAGTAGTTATCGAGATGTTGGTATGACAGATTTGATGAAGTAGTGTGAAAGATTGAGTTCAAAAGAAGCTCCCTTGATTAGTGTGTCTACATTAGCACAAAAAAGTTTTGAAGATGCAATACTACTTCTCTATGTAGATGACTAATAATATTAAAAATGTGTTATCTTACTCCACTTAACTCGTGGTCGTTCTTAGATTTTATATTCTTATTTGATGATTTTATAGGTTTCCAGCACCTAATAGGTAGAGCAAAGCGTCAGTGACGAAATGGAACTAAAACGGGCAAAAATGGAGCTTAAATGCGTCAATGATGGAGTGCAAGCACACACGTCAAATTATAATATAGTTTAAAACGGTTATGATTGAGTATCGTCCTCTAGGAATTGGTTTGACTTACTCTTAACTATTTAGAGGTTCTTCTAATTTTATTTAGGGGACCAAACTATGATGATAATCTATTTAATTTAAAACAACAAAGCGAATGAAAGATAACACTGAGGCAAAACTAGACAAAGACACGTCATAGGGTGATGATTTCATTCATGAATCAACTAAGTTAATTATTTAAACCTTGAATTAATTTTAAGCTTACTATAGACCTAAGAGTTTTTTATCTAGGTATCCTCTATCAAGCTCAACCTTTTCACATACCTAATTATCAACTCATTCTCAAGTAATCGATTAATTAGGTGTTGCACTAGGTTCCTTTATTATCAATCTCTACTCACCTCATATCATTTTCATGCATAATTGATTAATAGTTTGACATGTTAGTTCCTATCTAATGCCCTCTTCCTATCTAATTCCCTTTCTCTCAAGCACAACATAAAATTAAGATCATTCAAATAGAAGCTAATTGTTCAAATGCATTTAACATAAGCAAGTCAAAATAGTTCCTATCTAATGCCCTAGGGTATTGATTTCATTGATGAATCAACTAAGTTATTTATTTATACATTGAATTCATTTTATGCTAACTATAGACCTAAGAATCTTTTATCCAGATATCCTCTATCAAGCTCAGCCCTTTCTCACACCTAATTATCAACTCATTCTCATGCAATCGATTAATTAGGTGTAGCACTAGGTTCCTGTATTATCAATCTCTATTAACCACCTATCATTTTCATGTGTAGTTGATTTATATTTTGGCATGCTAGTTCCTATCTAATACCCTCTCTCTCAAGCACGACATGAAATTAAGATCATTCAAATAGTAGTTAATTATTCAAACGCATTAAACATAAGGAGGTGAAAATAGTTTAAGCATCCAATAAATTCAAGAACAATTAACAAAGTTTACAACCCAAAAATTACATTAAAACCCTAAGGAATACAAATCAGTCACTAATCGCAATGATACAAATTAAGACCTTTCTTATCATATCCAAATACAAAGGATCATAAAATAAAATAGGGAGGAAAATGTTAGTCGTGCCATCAACTGTCGTCCTCAAGCTCAAAATTGTACACCAACGATCTCATCAAATTTCCACTCCAATGGAAGCTCCAAGATGTCACCTTTGTCCAGAAATCTGCTCCCCATGGAGCCCTTGACGAACTCTAACTAAAACCCTAAAACAACACCCCAAACAACCTCCCCTCTCTAATCGGTGGAAGAAAAAATTTATAAGCAGTAGTCGTGCCGTTGCAACGCTGCCTAAAAAAAATGAGTAATGCGCGTGTCTTTTTTCGAAGCGTCGTGACACTCTCAGTAGTGTTGTGACGCTGCCCTATTTCTTTTCCTCTCAAGTCTTCAGCGTAGTAGAGCAGCATTGCAATGCTATTCGTTACACTACCTTGTTTTTTCATCCTTAACGATTTCTCTCACTTTTCCCATTGCCCTAGGTCAAAGTTCTGACCTTTCTTGGGTATTTTGGTCATTTAATGCTCAAATTTACTTGTTCAAGTCCAATTGCTCGATTTTCTACAATTAAACATAAAAAGCATCAAAGATCACCAATTAACCATAAAACTAACTAAATTCTAATCCAAACATTGCACTTTTGTAGAGCGTTTCACTCAACCAGAAAAGAATAGGTGAAAATTATGATTTTACCACTACATTTGACACAATGCCTCATGTTCGTGCAAACTGAAAAATGTCTCAGCACTGCCTTAGAGTGCCTTGACGCTCCGAAGTCTCAAGGCATGCAACTTTCCACCAGCGGTGCACTATCGCGGAGCTGTGTCGATTTTTACAACAGTTGGTCTAGCCGTCTAGGTTAAATGATATACCATTCCAACTGAATTCCATGACTTTTCTCTCTACTTTCTTTTGTATTTTGAGCACTTTTGATTGTAATCATCAACCTTGGACCTTATTTGTGGCTAAGCTGAGTTGATTTTGCTAGGTTAGGAGTAGGAAAACCCATTTGGGAAGATTTTGAGGTTTTGTTCTTCATCAAACTAATTTATACTCCTTTTTCTTTGGGTTTTCATCTTAATTAAACTAATTATTGATCATGTTATCTTGGATAGTTTTACAAACTCTTCTTGATTGTATGATTAGTATTGTTAGATTGACATATGATTAATTTCATTTTTATTTAACCTTATAGAATTTCTCATTTTTTATTTAAACGAAAAAGATTGATTTTTCATTTCTTGGTCGATCATTGTCTGAGTCGATATCATTGTAGCAACTGAATTCAATATGAGAATTCTTTTCTTGTTTTTTTTTCTAAACCATTAGGTTATGTATCGAAATAGTAGTATGAGATAAAAGGCATTTCCGATTTTAGCTGAGTTATCGGAGGCCTCTTTCAATGTCACAAACTTTTTTGTTTTCACGACGGAAGACTCTTAACAGCTATTCCATCCCTGTTGTCCATGGAACCCGCTCTGAATAATCCACCTTTTGTGGGATTATTCCCGATATAATCATAAAAAGCTAATTTTTTCAGGAATTTTAGATCAAGCTTCTGATAAACTTTGATTTTCGGCTAACTCGGCACTAACTCTTCGATATATTTCTTACTGGAAGTATCCCTGATCCCATTGATAATGAGTGGGCCCAAATAATTCAATCGAGGTAATTTCTGAACCATACCTCATAGTTCCGGCAACAACAAAAGCTGCAAAAAATACAGCAGCGATACTACTCGAAAGTACGATTTCAATATTTCTCATATGTAATCCTTTGTATAGACGTTGGGCGGACGAACACTAAGATGGAATAGGCCTGCTAATATGCCCAATGTACCTGCTGCAATATGATGTGAGGCTATTCCGCCCAAAACAAAAGGATCAAACCCTTCGACACCCCACGCAGGATTTATAGCTTGTACCCTTCCGGTTAATCCATAAGGATCAGATACCCATATTCCCAGACCATACAATCCGGTTACATGAAATGCACCAAAACCAAACCAACCCAACCCTGAGAGAAATAAATGAATTCAAAAAATTTTCAGCAAATCCAAAGAAGGTTTTCCTGTACGTTCATCACAAAATATTTCTAGATCCCATTACACCAAATGCCAGCTGCTATGAAGCACAATCCAGAAAACACAATATGTGCTCCAGCCACACCTTCGTTACTCTAAATACTCGGATTCGTTATAGTCCCTCCTATGATACTCCAACCCCCCCATGAATAGGTTTTTCTAAACCTTAGATTCAGACTAGAACCACGATGATTCAATAAAAAAAAAAAACCTTCCAAAAAAAGTTAAAAAATTCACTGAGTAAGAACCCTTGGATTATCACTTATTCAATGCTTATTCAATGACTGAATATAATGTAAAAAAGACAAAGAAACATTTGTTTGTTAGGAGTCCAGCCACGAGGTCTGATAAGTATGAATCATAGTTCTAATATTTGTTCTAATATTTTGGAATCTATTTCATATATTCTGTGCTCCAGATACTAGCCTAGACTGAATATCCAACGAGATAAAATCATCTTGATCAAGATGACCGACTTCTTCTCTGTCGTATCCATAGGATCAATTCTAACAAGTCACACACTCATATTCCGGAAATACAGAAAAAAATAAATTCCACGATCGAACTACCAAAAAAGAGTGGGCTAAAAAGCGGAATACATGACATATAAGTATATGTTAATCTCTAGGAAGCAACAAGTTATATTATCTTGTGAAATTGTAAATCGATAACAATTAGCAATATATAATCAACCTAGAGGAAACCATATTATATTTCTATGTAGGCATTTCTTATTAAAAATTTACCCTAGCATTATCCCTAAAGCTTAATGCTATTAAACCACTTGGATTGGGATGTGTTTCATCTAATTTAATTGGCTAATTAAATAATTAGGACCGTTAGTGTTTCAATCAATTGCGCTATGCATAGGCAAAAAGTTAAAATCAATGCTATTAGGAGTTCCTATGATCAATCAACCAAATGGGTGGATCCTATCTCCTAACTTAGATCGTTCCTTTTATTTGATTGCACTTTTATTTCTGCGATTTATAATTATGCATTTTTATTTTTCTCTACTCAATTCTCTATACTACACTACCCCTCCCCCTCCAAATTATCGCTTTAGCTAAAAACTTGTCTTGTCGAAACTAATCTCCGTGCTTCCTTACAGATCAACTCAGTCTTCACAATTTCTATGCCATTATAGTAGTTTTGTATATGGTAATTATAAATTTATTTTATTTTACCTTTTGGAAGTGACACAAAAAAGTCTACATCAAATTGTCGTCGTGTAGCACAACGACAGGTAAACAATTTATCTTGCATTACTAAGCGATCGTTTAGTCAGTTACTAAGCGATGAAGCTTGCTGACCTAAACAATCGTCTAGCGCGTGCGCTTTAAACGATATGCGTGCAACCAGGTAAATCATTTACCTTGCAATGCTAAGTGATCGTTTAGTCAGTTACTAAACGACGAAGCTTCCTAACCTAAACGATCGTCTTGCATGCGCGCGCGTTAAGCGATCCGCGAGCATCTCATCGTCTACACGATGCGATACTCAGTGATCGTGTACCCGATCGTCAAACACGATGCGATCAACACTTGATCGCATACCCCATTCTCAACCATTAGGTAGAACAAACTCTTGGAACTGAACCTAACAGCCACCATTTTTTAGTCTAGAATCGTTAACCTTTAACTATTCTGCATAAGTGTAACCCCTCGCTTTCGGTGCCAGAGTCTCGCCCTAATGAGCCCATCATAGGGAAGATGCAGATTAGGACAAGAGACTAAGTTACCTTGTCCTCTTACAAGAGATCAAATAAAGAAACACGCAAAACTGCCATCCTTTAGAGGGACACTCCCAAGGTGCCTCGAGGCGATATGCTGTAACTTTATTCAACCTAACAAGGGAGACCGAGGGATATATTGACGCACTTCCCGCTCCCACTTACTATGAACACTCTCTCCATCCACCTTGATATTGACCTACCTAAACACCATCCGTTAGGGGGACAAACCAAAGATGTCGCGAGGCCGATGATAGATCTCACAGTGTGGACTATTTGGGAGAAACGTGAAAGGTGTAAGTGAAGCATCTTATACCCCAAGTACCTCCCACTGAATGTTCTACCTAGGGATTCATTAACCTAGACAATCCAGCTACTGATTTTAGTCTAAGTCGTCTTTTTAAACTCTGTTCATAAACAACATTTGTCTATGAAATATGAACAATTTCAAGTAGTCACATTTAAATACTTTAATGGACTGTCCTTAACTTGCATGCATGCATCAAATCTATCTAATTCTCCTTTCTAGGTAAGTTCCCAGGTAGAGGTGTTACGTTTTCGTCAACTTAAATACCCCAGCCTAGATAGAATCCGCCTTAGACAAAATGTCCCTTATAGATAGATTTACTACAGTTTAAACTTTTATTAGCCAATTTAATCATATTAAACTGATTAAAAGATTAAAGCCTTAGGGTTTCTAATCGTATTAGAACCGTGATCTTAGGTCTATATGCTCCAAGTTTTAAACACTTTAAAACCAAGAATTAAACCTAAGTGAGCATGCATGTCTTTCTTATTTCTTTTAGTTCTAATATCTCTTTAACTTTTAAAAAGAAACAGCTAAAACCATTGCGCACAACGAGACATTTATAACATTTATAAAATAACGTATATGTCATGCTTCATGCAATGTCCGACCATTACTATATATAAATTTTATATAATGCGTAACAACCAAGCAAACATGCTATCATTCACTCTTATACTATAACATTTATAATATAAAGATAATGCATGCCAATGCTTTTTATGCATGCATAAATATTACTCTTATATTATATGATGCATGAGCATGCTCTTACATAATTAAATCATGCTTCTCTAAATTATAACAATTATAATAAAGAGATGATGCATGACCATTGCATAACCTAAGGTGGGATTTACTATATGTACATACCATACGACATATAAAAGCATACATTGCATGTAATAAATAAAGAATTAATCGACCGGGATAAGCCTTTACCAAAATCGGAATGAAAAAACCCTATCTATTACATTTTTCATCGAGCAAACCGGTTCATAGGTGAACCGAGTCTTGAACTGCCAGGAGGTCTTCATCGTGTAGCAAATTCTAGTAGGTAGACAATTGTTCAGCACGCACTATACGATAGGAGCATAAGTAAACGATCGCGTAGACGACGACGGGGCTGCAAAGGTTAATCATCTATGCGATCGTGTAGCATGACGATAGGTAAACGATTTACCTTGCATTACTAAGAGATCGTTTAGTCAGTTACTAAACGATGAAGCTTGCTGACCTAAACGATCGTCTAGTGCGTGCACTTTAAACGATACGCGAGCATCTCATCGTCTATACGATGCTTGCAACTAGGTAAACGGTTTATCTTGCGATGTTAAGCGATCGTTTAATCAGTTACTAAGCGATGAAGCTTCCTAACCTAAACGATCTTCTAGCGCACACGTGCGTTAAGCGATCCGTGAGCATCACATCGTCTACATGATGCGATACTCAACGATCGCGTACCCGATCGTCAAACACGGTGCGATCAACACTTAATCGCATACCACATCGTTTAAACGATGCATTCAACAGCGACCGCGTACTCTTTCATCTTTACGACGCGATCAGCGATCGCTTAGAACATCTTCTGTATGATGCGATCAACCCTAGATCGCCTTCTTCTTCGAAGAACCGCAACGCTTACCCAGAACTTCGACGAACGACTCAAAACTTCAAACAAACTTTGAATACAAACTCGATAACGATTATTAATGCCCAAAAACACAGGGGCCTTTACAAACAACCACAAATGTAAAAGGATCTAAATCAAATCGAGACTAATCATCTCGAAAAACATCCATTAATTCGCACATCCACAGCAAAATTTAACCATTAAATCAGTGTAGAAATGCATCCACCGTGAATGTAAATTAGAAATGCATCCACCGTGAATGTAAATCTCATTTCGTTGCAACAGATGAAATCGAAGTATCAGAACTTGGCTCTGATACCAATAGAAGGATCTCATATCTAAGAGTTCCATGAGCGTGTTCAGATCGCTCCGATCTCACCGTGACTGAAATACACATTATACGTTCAAAACATACAGTTATGCAAACAAACACTAATTATCGGCATGCTAAGAACAAGATAAATAATAAGGGAGAGAGTTCCATACCAGTTGAAGACATTCTTCATACTTCGAAACTCCAACGCAGCGGAAACCCTCCAAGCGATCTACCAATGCCCAGGAGCAACGTCAACAACAGCAACACGAACAATCGCACGAACACCGTGGGGATGACACCACCACTAAAGAGCCCCGGGTATTCTCGGAGTGAATACCCAATGGGTGATCTTTGGTGAATTTGGTAGAGGAAGGAGGAAACATGAATCGTGTAGGCGATAAGCAAGTGGGAGGGAAAAAGACACTATCGCATAGCAGAAATGCTTATCATTTAAGAAGAGCTACACGATCCTGTAGGATTTACTGAATGATCGTTTAGGAAAAGGTACATGATCGTTTAG
>NC_052354.1:34400047-34404079 GCF_009727055.1 Benincasa hispida | reverse complement strand
CAAAACAATAAACTAGGACATAAAAGCCTAGTACAAGAAAATCTCCCACTTGCCTTAGTCCAGCCGTGGGCGATCCTGTAGACCGATGCTTCATGGTAACCCTCAAACACTGTAGCTATGAGAGCCTTCGTAAACGGGTCAACAACATTGTGCTCCGAAGCGATCTGCGTGAGATCACGTCCCCTCGATGCACTATCTCGCAGATCAGATGATACTTCCGCTCTATGTGTTTGTCGCGCCTGTGACTCCTCGGCTCTTTAGAGTTTGCCACTGCCCCACTATTATCAAAATAGAGGGTAATAGGTCTAGACATATCTGGAACGACTTCCAATTATGTCAAGAACTTCTTGAGCCAAACGGCCTCCTTAGCAACTTCGCAAGCCGCTACGTACTCCGCCTCTAATGTGGAGTCGACGATGCACCCCTACTTAGTGCTTTGCCACACTACAACTCCTTCATTAAAAGTAAAGATTGACCCTGATGTGGACTTGTGAGAGTCCTTATCAGTCTGAAAGTCAGAATCCATGTATCCTTTAAGGATCAAATCCCTATCACCATATACGAGCATGTAGTCCCTCGTTCTCCGAAGATACTTGAAGATGTTCTTCACTATGGTCCAGTGACTTGATGCATTATTTTATGAGGTGGAATTATGGATGAAATGCGATGATGAAAATGCATTGAGCACTCAAGTTTTCCCAGTGGAATCCAAGTGTAAACCCCACTGAGTTTCCTGGTAAGTCCAGGGTCGAACTTAAAGACTTGGGAAAACAATATGTAGTTGTAGTTTTTCAAAAGACTTTCCGATAACCAAATAAATTAAGTAGTTGTTGGGAATGTTGTTTGTGATAATAGAAATAAACAAATGTGGCAGAATTTCAAAAACAGTTGATAAAGCAGAAGATGCGATGAGTATGCGGTGAACGGGTTAAGAAGGGTTTCGGCTAACATTTCCTAGGATGCGTTCATGCTATGCGATCATGCAACACACTTACAATAGTAAACCATCTCTCGATGCAAATGCTACAACTTCTAATGATAGAACGCATGCGATATATGCGATAAGTCTATAGGACCTACACATAAGTCTCTATTCTTATTTATGCGATGACAAAATGACACACACACAAATAAGGCGACCACATAATATTATACCTATCTCTAGGGTGCATGCGATGCAGGTTCACAAATAGAGCTTATCTCTAAGTCCCTATATCTTGTTTATGCAGATCTAATCTTGCTCTCTCGAGTCTAGATTCTAATCTAGATCTATTAAGTCTTAGGTTCTTTCTTTAGACTCTCTCTCGAGTAGCTCTAAAGGGGTGTTGGGCACAACATAAACAAGATGATCGCATGGGATGAAAATCCTATTAGTTCTTCTCAACCCATTCGATAAGTTTAGATACTCATTCATGCTAAGAGAGTGAACAGATGTAG
Source organism: Benincasa hispida (assembly GCF_009727055.1). Lineage (NCBI taxonomy): Eukaryota > Viridiplantae > Streptophyta > Magnoliopsida > Cucurbitales > Cucurbitaceae > Benincasa > Benincasa hispida. The sequence goes on along the minus strand of NC_052354.1, from coordinate 34,402,642 downwards.
AATAACAATTTCCATTGCATAAATATGAAGTTGAAGTACAAAATAACAATGCAAGAAGAGAATAAAGAGCTTGGTAGCAATGTCTTGCTTCCCAGACATTTACACTGTCTTTTCTACTCTTGTTCAAAAGATAATCTCGCTCTCGCGAGAGTCGGCCCGCTCTCCGCTTTCTACATCTCCGGGTTCTCTCTCGAGTTTCCCTGAACGATCTTTCGACGTCTCTACTCTTCTGTTCGTCCGCTTTAAAAATAAAAGAAAACTATGAAAACGGCTAAAGCTATGAAGAAAATTATCTAAGTATCGAAATTGCTAAACCTCTTTTCTGAAGGATGCCTTTGGTATTTATAGAGCTTCGGGGTGAAGGGCGGCTTCTCTCTTATTATTGCACAGATGGGATAGCTTTAATTCTCTAACTGATGCGCCGAATATTTGTCATTGAAAAGTTGAATGTACTTGTTATCGTTAGCGGCTTGTCAACTTAATTCGGATTCGACCGTCATCAGTTTTCTGTCCCATCGTGATTAATTATGCCTTTCACCCAAATACGCCCACCAAGTTGCGCCAGCTCTATGCGACAATCCTTCTTGAGCAGATGTTTGCGAGCACAAATCACCGCAAAGCCTTGCGGTAATGCTACGCTCGACTGTTAATTTCTTGTGATCGTGTTTTTTGCCTTGTGTCAACGCATATTCTGCATAAAAATACAAAAATTAACTGTTTCTATGCGATGAGCGCATGCGGCCAGAATGTTGCAAACTTAATGCTTTTTGGACGCAATCTAACATATTTTATCAACACAAGCCAACATTGTTTAAGCACGGTAATAACGTGCATTTCTGCCCGTTATCACACCCCCAAATTTAAACAATGCTTGTCCTCAAGCATAAGCTAAATATTTCCTTTAGAAAGTCGACCGCAATTCTCTTTTCCTAGATTTCTCAAGGATACTCCATTCAAAACCTATACACCAAAGTTTCCTCAATTCTTATTCAAGACTCCTCTTAAAATATTTCTAAGACCAAGGGACCGCAAGTTTAACCTTCAAAAGGACTCTACAAAATTCCAGGACATTGCATGATTTATTTCAAAAAGAAAACTTTTCCACCGGGGTGTCAAATGATTTTTATCCTTACATATTTCTTGAAATTATTATTTTTTTCTGAACTTGCGCGATCCAAGTGCCTTGCCTTTGTTTTGGCTTGCCCCCATATGTGTCATGCAGACATCCAACTACGAGCAATGCACTCTTTCTCAGACTAAACTCATATCTACTTGGCACCGGAGTTGTGGTCATTTATTTATGCATTGATCCTGGTAACTTACTTTCGTTTTGGCTTGCTCCCACGTGTGTCATGCTGACATCTAATTATGGGTAAGTACCCTTCACAACTTAACTCTTATCAACATGGGTTTGCCCATTGCGTTGACAGTGGAGTTGTTTTTCTTAGAATTTTATTTTTTATAAAGCTAAAAATAGCAAGGTCGAAAAATAAATACGTCACCCCCAAATTTAAAATGCGGCAATGTCCCTATTACCAAAAGATTGAAAGAAGTCATGCGATGTTCTTCGAAAGCTACGTAAAGAGAGTTTGAAAGAAAGCTAGCAGACCTCTAACTTCTAGAAATATTTCATGAGGTGACTATCTTAAAATTAAGTTGACTCTAGTATATACGAAAAAATAGAAGCATGTGTGTCATCATTGAAATCATAATTGGCAAAGATAAAATCATGCGGAGACTTTCGAAATTTATCAATATGGAATGATTATGGTAATCAAAGAGAATGCAGTGATAAAATTTTGAAATTAAAATGCGATGCGATAGTGCAGAATTTGGAATAAAGTCAAGGAAGAATACAACCCCTAAATTTTCACTGTCGCCCGCATTGTTTGTTGATGCATCCTTCTTTGCGGTGATCTCCTATCTTTAGCTTGCGGTGATAGAATAAGATAAGTTGCTTTTCTGCGTAATGCCTCTGCAATCGTTCGCCTTGATCGTTACAAGAAAAACAGTGAGAGGGTGAACTGATTTTAAACAAAATAAAATCCTTTACCGCAATCGTTCAACACGATCGCATTTTCTTTTTTTTGTAGAGTAAGAAAAAAGTAGATATGCGATAATATACAAAATTAAGATGATGAAAGTTCTTGAAGTATTGATGTAGAGAAAGGATATTCAAAAGGTTTGCATCCCTGATGAGGTTGAGTCATAAAGTAACTCAGGGACTGCTTATTCCAAGCTAGTCTTTTCACGTCCATGGTGGCTTTTCCCTCTTTTCTTTGTCCTTTGGGTTCTTGACTGCCTTAATCCAGAGCTTTTCCCCATGAATATTCATTATGATCTTCCCCTTGCGCACATCAATTTGAGCGTGACCGGTCGAAAGGAGTGGTCTTCCCAATATGATGGGTGCATCTTCATTCGCTTCATAATCCAAAATGAGGAAGTCTGCCGCCAAGATGGATTTATCAATTGAGATTGCGACATTTTTCAGATCTCTTTCAGGATGTATTCGGGATCTGTCCGCAAGCAGAAGAGTCTCTGTCGTGGGCATGAGTGTGCCAATACTCAATCGTTTGAAGATTGATAATGGCATTA
>NC_052354.1:34294001-34399682 GCF_009727055.1 Benincasa hispida | reverse complement strand
AAAGAGATATGTTTCTTCCCGTATACCCCCAGCTTCGAAAGGAAGCTCAGTTGAGTTCAGGTAATGCTTCCTTGCGTCTATTTCAGCTCACCTGCAATTTGTCCCAGTTGAAATTTCGAATTTCTAATGGATGTCTCGCTCAATTCTGAAGCACTGTTTTCATTTTCTCAAATGTACTACTTCAACAGATCTCTAAACGAAGATTGTGGTATTTGCGAGCTGTTAGCTTGACTATGCGTTGGATCCGTTGTTTTGCCGGGAAAATCCGAGTGGCCCTTTTTTGCGCACATGTTGGAAGTTTGTTGTTTGATTTTTCACGTAAAAATGGTGGTTTCCATACCCGGGGTTATAGTTATCGAAATAGGGATTGTTCTAATGAAGCACACTGACTGGGGGTAGCTAGACATTCCTCCATCGAATGAGCGTCTTTGCAAATGACACAACTTGCGGTCGTTTGAGCAATTGCGCTGACCTGCCCTTTCTTCGCTCCCGTGTTATTAATTGCGGTGCCTTGAATCAAACTCACCATCGTAGTCATCTAGTTTTGCAGGGATGCGATGGCCCCATTGTTTGCGTCATTATCTTTTATTCTTAATCTCTTATCGCTTTCCCGTCAATCCTCCATATTTTTGGAAATGCGATCAAGAATACTCTTTTCCTTCTCATATGTTTTGTCTAGCAGACCACCAGCGGTTGTCGTGTTGGCAGCGGTCTGCAAAGAGGGATTTAGTCCTTGGTAAAAAATCTCCATTTGTAGGCAGTCTAGTAAGCCATTATGTGGTCAGTCTCTTACCAGCCGCTTGAATCTCGCCGAGGCATCGCTGAGCGATTCGTCTTCTTATTGTTCAAAATTTGTTATTAATTTCCTTCTCCTACATTCTCGGTTGGTTGGAAATACTTCTTTATAAACTTTTCGATGACTTGTTCCCACGAGGTTATCTCCCCCAGTTTGAGAGAATATGCCTATTTCCTTCTTGATTGCATAAGGAAAATGAGAACAGAGTGAGTCGAACTTCCTCAGTGGAGATATTCGGGAACATAAAAGTGTTGCAGATTTCTATGAAGCTCCAGAGGTAGGCGTGCGGGTCTTCGCCACGCCTCCCTCCAAACTGCCCAGCAGCCTGGATCATCTGCAACATTACCAGCTTCATTTCAATCCTCGATCCATCTAACGATGGCCTCATGATTCCTGGAGAGAAATCGTAGAGGTTAGGCGATGCATAGTCCCAGATGAGTCTATTGCGATCATTCACCAGAAGGATGAGGTTGGCCATATAGTTGTACGCGTTTGCGGCCCTTGCTTCTGGTTGTTCCGCCATTCTTGGTGTTATCTCTTGTTATTGGTGGTTGTCTCTCAGTCTATGTCGAAATGTTCTCTTAATCTCTGGGTCGTAATTCACAAGAGATTGAGAGCTACAAAGAAATCAGAAAAATCACCGTTTGCACATTGATTTGCCGAAGTCCCCGGCAACCGCACCAAAAACTTGATGCTTTATTTTATGAGGTGGAAATATGGATGAAATGCGATGATGAAAATGCGTTGAGAACTCAAGTTTTCTCAGTGGAATCTAAGTGTAGACCCCACAGATTTTCCTGGTAAGTCTAGGGTCGAACTCAGGGATTTGGGAAAACAATATGCGGTGGTAGTTTTTCAGAAGACTTTGCGGTAATCAAATAAATCAAGTAGTTGTTGGGAATGTTGTTTGCGGTAATAGAAATAAACAAATGCGGTGGAGTTTCGAAAAGAGTTGATAAAGCGGAAGATGTGATGCGTATGCGGTGAACGGGTTGAGAAGGGTTTCGGCTAACACTTCCTAGGATGCGTTCATGCTATGCGATCATGCAACACATATACAATAGTAAACCATCTGTCGATGCGAATGCTACGGCTTCTAATGATAGAACGCATGCGATATACTGCGATAATATCTATAGGGACCTACACATAAGCTCTATTTTTATATTTATGCGAAAAAAATACACACACAAATAAGCGACCACATAATATCATACCTATCTCTAGGGTGCAATTACGACTGCAGTACAAACAAAGCAATCTCATAAGTCCCCATATCTTATGCAAACTAATCTGCTCCTCAATCTAATTCAAAAACCTAGCTCTCTCAAATCTAGGTTCCTTTCTTTAACTCTCTCTCGATAGCTTCTACAAAGGTTTAGGCACAAATAAACAAATGATCCAATGGATAACAATAATTAGGTAGTTACTTATTTTTTCAACCAATTCGATAATTAGATACCACTGCTAAGTAGAAGGCAACTGATGTAAGAATAAGAAACTTCCCATTAGCATAATAAAAGTGAAATACAAAATAACAATCAAAAGAGAATAAAGAGCTGGTACAACCTCTGCTTCCACAACATACATGTCTTTTCTACTCTTGTTCAAAAGATAATCTCGCTCTCGCGAGAGTCGACCCACTCTCCACTATTCTACATTCTGTGCGTCTTCTCCGATTGCCAATGAACGATCTTCCACGCTCTACTCTTCTGTCCTTCGCTTAAAAATAAAAGAAAACTTTGAAAACGGCTAAAGCTATGAAAAAAAAATTATCTAAGTATCCGAACTGCTGAACCCTTTTCAGAAACCCGGTATTTATAAGAGCTTCGGGTGAAGGCGGATTCTCCTCTTATGATTGCACAGATGGGATGCTTTAATCTCTAACTGATCGCCGAAATTGTCACTATAGAAAACGCTAATGACTTGATTAATCGAGTAGCACCAGAGGCTTGTCAACTTAATTCGGATTCGACCGTCATCAGCTTTCTGTCCCATCGTGATTAATTATGCCTTTCACCCAGATGCGCCCACCAAGTTGCGCCAGCTCTATGCGGTAATCCTTCTTGAGCAGATGTTTGCGAGCACAAATCACCGCAAAGTCTTGCGGTAATGCTATGCTCGACTGCTGATTTATTGTGATCGTGTTTTTCGCCTTGCGTCAATTTATATTCCGCAAAGTCTTGCGGTAATGCTACGCTCGACTGCTGATTTATTGTGATCGTGTTTTTCGCCTTGCGTCAATTTATATTCTACATAAAAATTAAAAAAAAAAATTAACTGTTTCTATGTGATGAGCACATGCGACCGCAATGTTATAAACTTAATGCTTTTTGGACGTAATCTAACATATTTTATCAACGCAAGCCAACATTGTTTAAGAACTTGGCCTAGGTTAAACTGATACCTACTGACTATGCCCACAGTGTAGTAGATATCTGGACGAGTTTAGAGCATTGCGTACATCAAACTGCTAACGATACACGTATATAGAACCCATCTCATCTCATCAACCTCTTGAGGCATCTTAGGACACATGTCCTTAGACAAAGTGACTCCATGCCTGAACTACAGTAGGCCCCTCTTGGAGTCCTACATCAAGTACTTGAGCAACATCTTGTCAATGTACGATGCTTGAAACAGTGCTAGCATTTTGTTCTTACGATTCCGAAAGATCTGTATCCCTAGAAAAAACTGAGCCTCTCTCAAATCTTTCATTTGGAATTGGGTCGCTAGCCAGTTCTTAACTGAAGTCAGTAGACCTATATCATTCCCAATGAGTAGGATATCGTCTACATACAACACTAAAAAGACTTCTGAAGCGTTGATGATCTTCTTGTAGACACAAGATTCATCAACGTTTTGGTCAAAGCCATACGACTTGATTGCAGTATCAAATCGTATGTTCCATGATCGAGACACCTGTTTCAGTCCATAAATGGACCGATTCAGTTTGCAAACTTTTGCTCTTAACCTTGGGCTATGAAACCCTCAGGTTGCACCATATAAATGGTCTCCTTAAGATTACCATTCAGAAAGGCCTTCTTGACGTCCATTTTCCAAATCTCATAATTATAATAAGCTGCAATGGACAGAAGAATGCAGATTGACTTTAACATGGCAATAGGCGAGAAAGTTTCCTCATAGTCGACTCCCTTTACCTGGGTATAACCCTTTGCGATAATTCGAGCCTTGAAGGTCTGTACCTTCCCATCATCACCCCGTTTACACTTGTAGATCCATTTACAACCTATAGGGCGAACCCCATCAGGCTGATCTATAAGATCCCATACCGAGTTAAAGTACATAGACTTCATATCGAGATCCATGGCCTTAACTGATTCATCCGGTCAACACCCTCCATTGCCTTCTTATAAGACAATGGATCCTCAACGTCGCCATCTTTTACCATAACAAGGATTTTCGTGAAACCTAGATAGTGAATAGGTGGGTTCGCAACCCTTCCACTACGTCGAGGTTCCCTCAACTCTTGAGGTGGAACCGACCTACTGGATGAACTCCCATCAACAACTCTTGTTGATGTAGCAGGCTCTTCAACAACTCTTTTTTAAGTTTCAGTAGTTTCATTGGAAAGCTCATGCAACACGACTTTGCTTCGTGGACTGTGCTCCCTTATATGATCCTCCTCCAGAAAAGTAGCGTTTATTGAAACAAACACCCTATTTTCCGTCGAATCATAAAAATAACCCCCTCATGTACTTTTGAGGTAGCCTACAAAGAGGCATAACCTCGACCGTGGTTCCAACTTCTTGGGATTACCCTCAAGCACATGTGCAGGGCAACCCCAAATGCGGAACTGAACTAGCTTTACGACCGTTCCACAACTCCAAAGGTGTTCTTGCAACACTCTTGGAGGGAACACAGTTGAGTATATATACCGCAGTCTCCACTGGAAAACCTCAAAACGAGTTCGGTAAGGAAGCGTAACTCATCATTGAGTGAACTATGTCTAACAAGATCCTATTTTTCCTCTCCGCTACACCATTCTGCTAAGGTGTACCCGGTGCTAAGAGTTGGGAAACGATTCCATGTTCTATCAAATACTTCTAGAATGCCGAGTCCAAAAACTCTCCACCTCGATCAGATTGAAGTGTTTTAATCCATCTATCCAATGCGTTTTCAACTTCACCCTTGAACTCTTTGAACTTTTCAAAGGATTCAGACTTCCGTTGCATAAGATAAAATACTCATAGCCACCTCGGGCCTGCACATTCATAGGACCATAAAGGTTAGAATGTACTAATTCAAGAGGCTCTTTGGCTCTATAACCTTTTCCAGTAAAAGGTCATTTAGTCATATTACCCTCAAGGCAAGATTCACACATTGGTAAAGAATTTTCTTCTAACTCACTTAGAAGTCCATTCTTCAACAATCTCTCAATCTTATTGAGATTGATGTGCCCTAAATGAAGATGCCAAAGTTGGGCATTTTCTTTTGGAGAAATTCAACGACATTTTGATTGAGTTACGAAAGTTCTGAACAATTTAGTACTATGGAGGGAATTAATGGCTAACGGCCTTAGCACATATAAATTTGATTTTAGATTTGCTGTGCAAATAAAAACACCATCTTTATGAATAAACGCTTTATCCACATTAAACGAGATAGTATATTTACATTGCAATAAACACTTTATAGAAATGAGGTTCCTCTTTAGTTCAAGAACAATATATACATCAGTTAAAATAAGAAACCTATTCTGTAAAGCTAACTAGAGTTCTCCCACTGCTACAGCTGAGACGACGTGCTCAGTGCCTACTCGCATCGTCATCTCACCAGCCTCCAACTGTCGCCAAGATCTAATCCCCTGAAAGAAAGAACAAACATGGTTAGTTGCGCTTGAATCAATTATCCAAGCAGAATCGTCATTCTCTACTAAACAAGTTTCAAGCACAAGTAAATCACATTTACCTTTATCGGCCTTGGCTGCTTTCTTCTCTTTCAGATACCGAGGACAGATCCTCTTCCAGTGTCCATCTTGGTTGTAGTGGAAACACTTTCCCTTAGCAACCTTTGAACGCCTATTTGAGGCGACAGGTGGTGGGTTAGCAGGTGCCTTCCCTTTTCCCTTACCACCCTTCTTCTTCTTCCCCTTTGCAGAGTTAGAAGCAGAAGGTGCAGACCTTGTTCCTAAGGTCAAACCTCTATGGAACGTCCTACAGGATGAAGTAACATTTGCCTCACCCTTCTGCCTCTCGTTACTTTTTAGTAAAGATTGGTATGTCTGCAACTCGTTGTGGAAAGGTGTAAGGTTATATTTCACTTTGTTAAGAATCATGTTACTAACAAAGTGCAGGAAGCTCTCCGACAAAGAATGTAGGATTATGCTAATCTTGTTGCTCTCATCGATGGTAGACCCATTCAACTCCACCACATTAAAGTGGACTATCATGTTAAGCACAAGTTCACGAACAGAGGTGCTTTCTTCCATTTTGGAGTTGAATATGAATTTAAGAGCCTCATGTATAAGCTGTTCAGACGGTTGTCCAAACATCCCCCGCAGGGACTCCATGCATTGCTCGTAACTACAAATAGACCAAAATTATCATTTTGCCCCTTTAGTTACATCTAACTCCTTAAGTACCACTGATTCCTCTAATGAATAATAAGTCATAATCCAACTATGACTAAACCCCTCTCGGGCCAAGAGAGAGTGTGGCGCCACATTGTTCAAGCCTTAGAATCAGCCCTTAAGGGAGCAATTTATCTACTTATCCAGACATTAGGGAATGAGTGAATTCCATCTTGTGTAGCTATGTTCTCAGCTCCCAAATCAGACGAATCCCCAAAATGATAGGCTTAGTGAGTCGGCGATCTGGCCATTCTAACCTATACAAATCAAAGGTCCGCCTTTGTAACCATGAGTTCACAACTCACTCAGGATTCAAGTCATATCACCTATGGTCATCCTGGTGAAATGTAAGTCTCTATTATGAACGATGTTATATAATGAGACTAGTCATTTCGTGGTCTGGTCTTATACAAACTTCGTTGAATAGAATACCCCCACTCACATGTCTCTACATGAATGATTAGGAACAGATCATTTGTAGCCTTTACAATAATTGTAACATCTATAAAGAGGGACGTATTCATAATGTCACTAGGATAAGATATCCAGTCTTATCCATCTACTATAAACCATTTACGTTATTACTCAAATATGATCCACTTGTATGTCTCTACATACATGTTTAAGCTACAAAAGATAACCATGGATGTTAGTTTATTGGTTTATGTTTTAAATGCTACTAAATGTCAAATAAAACATCTCATATTTTATTAAATAAATAAAATATTTGTACAATACAATTACAAACTACAAGATTTAGGGTATCAACCCCAACAATCTTTCACTTGTCCTAAAGTTAATGGCATGTACAATATAAAAGTTATACTAATATACAAGTACACAAAGCAATAAATTAGGGCATAACACGCACCCAATACAAAAGCTCCCACTTGCCCTAGACAAAATGTGGCCTGTCTCTTAGACCCATACTCTGCAGGTGTCCCTCAAACACCTTAGTCATGAGGGCCTTTGTAAATGGATCAACAACGTTGAGCTATCTACGTGATGATCACATCTCCTCGATGCACAATCTCTCGAATGAGACGATACTTCCGCTCTATGTGGTTCCCGCACTAATGACTCCTAGGCTCATGGGAATTAGTCACAGCACCACTATTATCACAATAAAGAGTGATGGGTTTTGACATGTTTGGAACTACTTCCATATCTGTCAGAAATTTCCTGAGTCACATAGCTTCCTTAGAAGCTTTACAAGCTGCTATGTACTTAGCCTCCCTGGTGAAGTCAGCAATGCACCCTTGCTTGGTGCTTCTTCAGACTACTTCTCCTCCGTTAAAAGAAAACACTGATCCTGATGTGGATTTTCTAGAATCCTTATCAGTCTAAAAATCAGAGTCTATGTATCTTGTAAGGATCAAATCCTTAGAACCATACACAAGCATGTAGTCCCTCATTCTCTGTAGATACTTGAGAATGTTTTTAGCGATAGTCTAGTGATCAAATCCTAGATTAGACTGAAATCTTCTGACTATTCTCACTGCATAATAGATGTCAGGTCAAGTACATAACATCGCATACATCAGGCTGCCAACAACCGATGCATAAGGGATTCGTCTCATTTTCTCAACTTCGTGAGGTATCTTAGGACATTGTTCCTTAGACAATATAACTCAATGCCTGAAAGAGAGTAAACCCCTTTTAGAGTTCTACATTGAAAACTTGACAAACATCTTGTCAATGTACGATGTCTAAGACAAGGCTAGCATTTTGTTCTTTCAATCTCTAAAGATCTGAATGCCCAGAACAAACTGCGCCTCTCCCAAATATTTCATTTGGAATTGGGGCGCTAGCCAATTCTTAATAGAACTACATCATTCCCAATGAGTAAGATATCATCTACATACAACACTAGAAAAGCTATTGAACTGTTGATCATTTTCTACATAAGGCTCATCAACATTTTGATCAAAGTAATAATATTTTATCGCAGTATCAAATATTATATTCCAAGATCGAGAAGCTTACTTCAATTCGTAAATTGACTGATTAAGCTTGCAAACATTTTTCTCTTGACCCTGGATTATGAATCCCTCATTCTGCTTCATATAAATGATCTCCTCAAGATTGTCCTTCAGAAAAGTAGTCTTGACGTTCATTTGCCAAATCTCATAGTCATAATATGAAGCAATGGACTGGAGGATCTGGATAGACTTCAACATGGCAAACGTAAGAAAGTCTCCTCATAGTCAACTCCCTCAACTTGGGTATAACCCTTTACCACAAGTCTAGCCTTGAAGGTTTGCACCTTCCCATCAGTACCCCATTTTCTCTTGTAGATCCATTTGCAACCTATAGGTTGATCTACAAGATCTCAAACAGAATTGAAGTGCACAGACTCCATTTCGAGATCCATAGCTTTGATGCACTCATCTTTGTCAACATCCTTCATTTCCTTCTTATAATACAGTGGATCCTCAACATCTCCATCAGCTACCATAGCTAGGATTTCTGTTAAACCCATACAACAAACAGGCAGGTTTGCAACCATCCCACTATGTCGAGGTTCGCTCAATAGTTGAGCTGGATTTGACTTACTAGATGAACCAACTTTAACAACCCTTGTTGAGGTGTTGGGTTCTTCAACAACTCTTGTTGAAGATTTAGTAGTTTATTTGGAAAGTCCATTCAACACAATCTTACTGCGGGGTTTATGCTCTTTTATGTGGCCCCCTTCTAAAAATGTAGCATTTGTCGAAACAAACACTTTATTCTCTTTAGGATCATAAAAGTAACCACCTCCTTTAAGATATCCTACAAATAGGCACAATTTTGAACGAGGTTCCAATTTCTTATAATTTTCCTCAAACACATATGCTAGGCAACCCCAAATTCCGAAATGGCATAAACTAGCTTTACGACCATTCCATAATTCCAAAGGTGTTCTTATAACACTCTTAGATGAAATATAGTTCAAAATATAAGTTGCAGTATGTACTGCATAATCCCAAAACGTGTCAGGTAAAGAAGCATAACTTACCATAGACTGAACCATATCTAACATGATTTGATATCTCCTTTCTAATACACAATTTTGCTAAGGTGTACCAGGTGCTAAGAGTTGGGATACTATTTCATGTTCTATCAAATAGTTCTGGAATTTAAAATCTAAAAACTCTCCACCTCGATCAGATCGAAATGTCTTAATCATTTTATTTAATGCATTTTTAATCTCAACCTTAAACTCTTTGAACTTTTCAAAGGATTCAGACTTATGTTACATTATATAAACATACCCATATCTTGAATAATCACCATTAAAAGTGATAAAATATTCAAACCATCCTCTTTCTCTAACATTCATCAGACTACATAAGTCTGAATGTACAAGCTCTGAGGGTTTTTTGGTCCTATGACCTTTTCCAATAAAAGATCTTTTAGTCATTTTTCCTTCAAGGTATGTCTCACACATAGGTAAAGAATTTTCTTCTAACTCGTTTAGAAGTCCATTCTTAACCAATGTCTCAATCCTATTGAGATTGATGCGTCATAACCTTAGGTGCTAAAGATGGGCATTTTCCTTAGGAGAAATTTTAAGTCTTTTATTTTGAGTTACTGCAATTTTAAACATTCCAATGTTGAAGAGGGTTTAGTTACTAATGGTCTATATAAACTATTTTCTAGCTTAGTAAAACAAATATCTACCCCATTCTTGGAAATAAATGCTTTATTTACAGAGAAATTAACAATATAGTTTTGTTCAATAAAACACTTTACAGAAATTAAGTTCCTTTTCAAATCAGGAACAACAAATATATTTTCAAGTAAAATATATTTATTATGTGAAGTAAGTTGGAGCCCTCCCACTGCCACAGTTGAGACGACGTGTCCAGTTCTGACACACATCGTCATCTCCCTAGCTATCAATTGTCGCTAGAAACTAATTCTCTGAAATGAAGAACAAACATGGTTAGTGGCGTCTGAATCAATTATCCAGCCTGAATCATCATTCTCCACTATTCAAGTCTCCAATACAAGTAAATCATATTTACCTTCCTTCGCCTTCTTTTCTGCCAGGTACTTAGGATAATTCCTCTTCCAGTGTCCTTCGTGGTTGCAATGGAAATAAATTTCCTTTGCAGCCTTAGCCTTCTTTTCTTTTGAGCAGCAACTGGTTGGTTAGCTTTTCCCTTTCCACTTTTGCTCCTTGGTTTTCATCAAGGACTGGAAAGTTTGTAGCTCATTGAGCAAAGTGATCAGGTTGTAGTCAAACCTATTCATAACACTATTGTTACGAAACTGCGAGAAACTTTCAGGTAAAGATTTTAGTATAAAGTTGACTTGACTTGTTTCATCAATGACCGACCCATTCATCTCCGCCACATTGAAGTGGACCATCATGTTGAGAACATGTTCTCTAATAGATGCCCCTTCTTGCATACGGACATTGAAGATGTTTTTAAGAGCAGCATAGCTGAGCTATGCAAATGGTTGTCCGAACATCCCCCACAGGGATTCCATGATCTCACGAGTAGTGAGCATGGGCTCATGTTTCTTGGCCAAGACTTCAAAAAGGCTTGCCAAAATATACACTCGGGAATTTTCATTTGCCCTTATCCAATGCTCGTATGCCTCTCAAACGTTTTGAGTGGAATTTTGAGCAGGAATAGGAGGAAAATCCTCCATTAGGATAAATCTCAGGTCTTCTTCTTTCCTTCTTTGTCGAGGAATCTCTTTCTATCTTTTCATACTTCTCTTTTGTTTATTTGAGTCAGTCCGCCCTCGATGATAAGTATTGTTTTGATTGTGTTTTTCCATATTGTATAATGTTTGCCAATAAGTTTTTCGGCAATGAGCAAGTTTAAAGTCGCGGAAGTCATAATGAAATTTGTTAAAACCGTAAAATTTATTTATATTAGTACTCTATGCATTAACCTATTTGAAAAAACCAATCAAATTTAGCAAAATAATCTAATACACCCTACATTTATTTTGCAATGATGTTTCAGTGAGACAAGACAAAAGCCATCGTAAGATGATCAGATGCCCCTTCACTGAAATGAGACTATCTCAACCAATAGACAAAACAACTCCTTGTTATTGTAACTATCAAATCGGTTAAGAAATTGTTACAACTCACTTAACATTTTCTTGTAAGTGTAACCTCTCATTTTAGATTCTAGAGTTCCGCCTCATTGAGCCAACCATAGGGGAAAATCGATTAGGGTAAAAAAAAACTAAAGCAACCCTATCCATTTTCGGAATTTTAAGTAAAGAATCATGCAAATGTCATCAATAGGAGGACACAAGCAAAGGTGCCTCAAGGTCGAGCATGAAACTTTACTACAAGAGAATGAGAGAGACCGTGGGATGTATTGACACACATCCCCCTCCCACTTACTATAAACACTATCTCCATTCACCTTGATATTGACCTATACAAACACCATACGTATAGGGATAGAAGCAAAGGTGCCTCGAGGCCGAGTATATATCTCACGATGTGAACTTTTTAGGGGGAAATGTGAAAAGGTAAAATGAAGTATCATATACCCCATTTTCCTCCCACTGAGTGTTTTACTTAGGGTTATTTAACTTAGAAAAATATAGCTACTAATTTGAACTAAGTGATTGTTTAAATTTACCCAAAAGTAACACTTACTTTGGAGGGTTAAACAACTATGATTAATGTTTATTAAACACTTTAATAAACCTCAATCAACCATTGCATGCCGGTAGCAAATCTATCTAAATCACCTTTCTAGGTAAATTCTCAAGTAGAATTGTTACGATTCCGTCAACTTAAATATCCCAGCCTAGACAGAACTAGGCTTAGACAAAAGGTCCTTTATAGATATATTTGCTACAAATTTAATCTTTTAATTAAGAATCAATTTAATTCTATTAAACTGATTAAAAGGTTAAACTTAATTTCTAATCATATTAGAAATGTTTTCTTAGGTCTATGTGAATCATATTTTAAAATTATTTTAAAAAATGATTTTAACCTAAGGTTTGCATGCAATTCTGAATTATTGATTTTAATCTCTAATTTCATTTAATTATAAATTTTATAAAAAAAATTAAATTAATTAAAATCATTCATTGCATGTTATGACATACTTAGTAAAATTAGAACGATTATAAAGTTACCTAAAGTAGTGTCCTACATCATGCAATTTCATTTCATTACTAAACTTATATAACACTTATATAATGAATAAATGAAATAAATAATAACATACAACCATCCATACATACATACTATACATTATAACTCTTATAATATAAATGATGCATAGATATGTTATTAATGCATGCATGCATATACTATAACATTTATAGTATATGATACATGAGCATGGTATAAAAATAAAATCATGCAACAATATTTTATAACATTTATAATGTAAATGATGCATGAATTATGCATAACCTATGGTTGGATTTTTACTTTATGACATATATTATGACATATAATAATAAATAAGAACTATACATCAAATGCATAATTAAAAATAATAATTATTGGACCAGGATTGGACACCTAAACAATTAATTAAATTATTATAACACTTATATTAATTTAATTAATTGGAAAACATCCAACTATAACAAAACAATAGTCAACCGGTTAGAAACAAATGAATCAGGGCTTGAACCACTCTAACCGGACTGCTCAGCACCTAAATCGGACCCGAAACGCTCAAACCAACCGAACTAGATGAACCAAGAGTCGGAAAAACAACGAACCATGTGTGAACCAGAATTTTTTTTTCTCGCGGCGGTGTAACGCTGTGACCTAGCATTGCAACACTAAGAAAATTTTCATCCACTTGCCCTTCATAACATTGCAACGTTGCAACTCTACTGTATAGTAGGCACTGTACAATTGTGAAATCCTTCGATCTTCCTCTGAAAATGGCCTTGATTTCTCCAGAATTCGAATGAAACAATCACGAACTACTCAAAAACTTTAAATATATAGTGCTTGCAATTATGTCCAAAAACAAAGGGCTCTTGAAAACCAAATATGTAAATTAAAGCAGTAAATCTATAATCCAATTTCAAAAAATCCAACAATTGAAAACCATTCATCACAATATTCATCACATGAACACAGAATACTACCCACCAATTCTGTAAAATTTAATTATGGAACAATAAAAATTGGGGACCAAAAACCACGCTATGATACTAATTAAAGGAACATGCATGGGAAGACCCTGAGCGGAAATGTGGAGATCGTCCCAATTTTATTTTTACATAATCAAACATATTTTACAGAATATAGAATATGCATAATCAAGAAAATTTACAACATGCATAAAAGAAATTAGGATTTAGAAAGAACGTACCCTTGAAGAACTCGTAATCTTCACGAAAATCCTCTTCTCCAAAATGGCCACCACCATTTGAAACTCCTGTATTCTCTCTAGAGATGAGAATCAGAGTTGTGTGGGCTTTGTAAATTTTAGGAGAGAGGGAGATTGAGAGGAAATTTTGAGAAAGAATTTTAGAGGAGAGAGCTTGAGAGAGTATTTGTAGAGAGGTAATTCAAAAAAATGACTTCAATAAGTTTTCTGTAAAAAAATTAAAAAAAAAAAAAAAAAAAAAAAACTAACTTTGAATGATCCACTCTTCACATTCTCTCAAATAGAATTAAGGGAAATGATGTTATTTCCTTTCCTTTAATTTAAAATTAAATTAAAAATAAATTTAATTTTAAATAAATATATTATATATAGTTATAACTATATGTTATATCATATAGTTATAACATATCGTGAAATTCGAGTTGATGATCTCTTAGATAAGTATCCAAATTTCCGTCCTGTATAACTTAATTAGATCGTATATTGGATTGTCATCACATATATTATTATTCTGATAAAATGGTATCATCAAAATAGCAAATTTCAAAATGACTTGAGAGGAAGAAAAAGTTGAAAGAGGGGCAATAGAGTCAATGACCCCTCCTAAATTTAATATAGTCTACATAACAAAATGAATAAAATAATTAACAAAGTCGGTTCATTCATTCAATTCATAACAATAATAGTTCCAATTTCAAATGACTTAAAAAGGAAAAAAAGGCTTGGGCAAGCTTTGTCTATATATACATATATAATCTACCCCTCGAAAGATCTAGTAAGATCCTCACAAAACTTTGAACGGTCAAGATCGCACAATTCCCATCCCTTATCTAGATCGGATCATCAGGGCCCCATCTCAGCCGTAGAATCAACGTCCCATCCTTCTCTATAAATATATTCTTCAACCTAAACAAGTCGGCAATGATTTTTTTCCTTTTTTTTTTTTTCATTTTTATCTCTCCGCCGTCTCCGCCGTGAAAATGTTGTTCTGCAATGAGGAGAAGGAGCTGGGTCGGCGGCAGGCCACCGGCACGTGTCCGTCATGTGGCGGCAAAGTTCAAGCTGTGGATGTGGAGAGAAAATGGAGGCTCTGTTTTGTTCCACTTTGTTTCAAAATCAAGAGGAAATATTACTGTGTAATGTGTGGTCGTCGTTTGGAGTTGTATCATTAGTTTTTATTTTTCGTTATTATTTTTTTCTCTCAGAATCGAATCTAACTTTTTGATAGTATAAATTTTATGACATTGAACTATGTTCATGTATTTCAGATCGAATAATTGATATATCTGATAAAAAGTTCATGTATTTCAGATCGAATAATTGATATATCTGATAAAAAGATTTTTCGATAGGATTCGTATGATTTATTTATTTATTATTATTATTAGGGATTAATCTCTAACCTCTCGATACTAAAAAACTTTACATATATTTATTTTGGCTTGCTTTTAGATGAAAGGATTCATATATCTGATAAAAGGGTTTCCAAGTAATGATTTATTTATTTTTTGTTCTTATTTTGGTGTAAGTGTGTTTGGGTAGGGTGATGGAGTTCAATTTTGATAGGAACAACGACCTTCAAATTATCTCCACAATGGTATGATATTATCCACAATGGATGACCGGAGGTTTGGTGGTCCTTTGTTCGAGGGGAAGATTGTTGGAAATGCAATCAAAGTCTCACATTGGTTAGATAAAAGGAGGATCATTGGTATATAAATGAGAATGACTATCTCTAGACTTTAAAATAAAACCATAAGGATTTATGTTCAAAATAGACAATATCATACTATTGTGGAGATAGTTTGAGGATTGTTATCCTTAAATTTCTTATGGGATAGTTTTGGAGGAGGGAGAGATCAGATTCTTAATGGGTTTTCTTTGAATGATTTTCTCCCTGTGAAACCATTTTAGCTAAATCATGTAAAAAAAAAATTTATTGGAAATTATGTTAATGTGATTTTTTTTTTCTTATGTAAAGGTTGGCTGTCTCGTATTTGTGTTGAAGGGTGAGTGAGAGAGAGAGTATAGATAATGGATGAAGACGACGAAATTTTCTTCCTTTCGGATATACATTATTAATCTTAAAATATTGTTTTGAGTGGATGTGTTTGTTGTTTCATGTCGTTCATGTATTTTTCATATATATTTTAAAAACTAATCATTATTGCTGGAAATTATTTAAAAATTTATTTTAAATTATAAAATTATTAAAAATATTTTTAAATATAATAAAATATTATCATCTATCTCTTATAGATATTGATAGTATATCTATTAGTATATATCAATGTTTATCAATGATAGATGATAATAATTTAGATATGTTTGTAAATATTTTGATTATTTTATTATATTTAAAAATAACGAAATCTAATAATAATTTTCATTTCAGATGAAATACATGATTAATAGTTATATGCATGTTTTCTAATAATTACTAGGTAGAACTTCAAAGTATTTTTATAATCTTTCTCAATTTTAATATCTAGTGCAAAATTGTGTCAATTTGTACCAAGTTTTGGAGAGGAAATGTTATTAGATATTAAATTTCTCTATAAAAAATTTAACAATAAAGATTTTATGCTTTATTGATAGACTAATTAGAATAATGAAACAAGACCAATAATAGAGATCGAGATTAATATAGTATTATCTTTTCTCTAAAACAAATGTTGTTATAATTTTATATCACCATTAAGATAGATAAATGTTAAAGTTATATTACATAGTTGATACAAATGGTGAGTGTGTTTTTTTTTTTTCTTTTTAATTCATCAAATATGAATGGAGGATGGGATCATTTTTTTTTCATAAAACTTAGATGATTACAACTCTTATTAATTAATTGATTATCACGTCGTCATATATTATTTTGGAAATAGAGTGGGATTCATTATCGTTAAAATGATATTTATGAACATAAATTTATCGTGCATATGTAAGGAGTATTCATACTCTAATTAGAAATTTTCTCCCTTTGAGATATATTTTTGTGTTAGATTTTATGTCAAAGAGAGAAATGCATTGATGAAGATGACCATGAAGAGAAGATGTCTCTCTCTTCTTTTTGTTGTTTAACTTTCATGCAATGTGGCTACTATTCTACAAGACTATAACTTATGAGTTTGGAGTTCAACAAATATATGACGGTCCATGAATATCTACACAACTTCAATGTTGGATTATCATAATGATTGATTAAAAAAAAAACCTAAAGAATAATGCCACTAGTATATAATTATTTTATAAGAATGTGTTTGGAATATTTTTTAAGTGTTTAATTTAAAAAATAAGCCATTTTGAAAAATATTCAAATATTCGGCAATCACTCAAAATGATTTTCTTTTTTTTAAAATGTTTATATAGTATGTTAGTTTAGGATAAACATTTGAAACTAATTTTTAGAAAAATGAATTTTGAATATTTAATGGTTAATCTCTTCTCACTTCTTCACTTCATTATGTTGTTGTGGCTACCATCGCCCTCCTCGGTCACTTTCGGCAACCACTATTAAAACCCTATTTCGACAACTACCATTGGTCAACTCCAGCGACTGTTGTTGGCCAACTCTGGCCACCATCTCGTCCAACCCTGCTCACCACAATCAGCAGCCACCTCATACAACCAACTCCGACAGTCTTTATTTTAAGTTATTACTTCATAGTATTTTTATAGTCATCCTTCATAATAATTCGACATTAATAAAAGCCAAACAAATTAAACAAACTTGTATATAAAAAAAATTGAGAAATAATTATCAAATACGTGTGTTTTCTTTTCAAGGAGTCTTTATTAAAAAAAATAATGTTTAAATGAAAATAATTTTTTAAAAAACATTTTTTCTCAAAATCATTTCAAACAAGCCCAAAATCTGGTTGTCTCTTAATATGGGTGAATTTGGTATGACCTTTTGTTGAGGGCCCCTCACACAGAGATAGAGAAAAGTATGATCTATACACATCTCATGTTATATATTATTCTTTTTAATTCTCTTTCTCTATCGAGAAATATTTATCCTTTTTTATTATTTTCTTAACAACTTAGACTCGTCGTTTTTCTTTCCTTATCTGTCATCTTAATTAACAAAACGTCAATTATTATAATTCTCCACTAAAATGGAATTATTGGCAACCTTGCAAAACTTTTCTTCAATGAAAATTAAACCACTTACATTATGTTGGATTACATTCAATCACAAATACAAAATTCAAAACTTTGTACTATTTTGTTTGCATTATGTATTTGATATATAGTCATTTAAATTGACGTGAGGATGAAGTCTATGTATTGGTGGAGAAATTAAAAGTTGCGTATATATACTCTATTACGAAATTGACAATTAAAGAATACAAAAGAATGTAAAAGAGAAATAGAGAAAATTGATACACTTATTTACGTGATTCACTAACAATATGTTAGCTACATCCACAGGATAGAGTGATAATAATATTATTAGAGAGGATGTTATAGAAAATACAGAATCTGCCAAATAATGCATATAGAGTTAGAGAGTTTATATAGTGCACTTCTCTAAACTCTAAGTGGAGAAGGAAAATATTTAAATAATTAAATATACCAAATACCAATTCTAATAGGTGTAGGATTCAAGACATTCTAACAAATATCTATCTTGACTTGAAATCTCTTAAACCAATTTTGATTAGAATTCAAGACATTCTAACAAATCACCAACTGGACTTGAAATCTCCTAAACCAATTCAGATTAGAAACTAAGGCATTCCAACAAATCTCCACCTTGACTTGAATTCTCTCACAAATAATAGATGTACCAGATGCAACATAAAACACATTGTCAGATGTACTTAGACTTCTCCCTCATACCTCAAAATAGTAGATTTGGACTGGAAACAAAAAATCCACATATGTACCAAAAGCAACATAAATATATTGCCAAACGTACTCAGACTTCCCCTTCAAACACAAGGTGGTAGAATGACGAACAACTTGAGTTTGATAGAAAAACTTTTGAATCAAATCAACAGATCTAGACTGGAAACAAAAAACCATAGATGTACCAAATGCAACATAAGTATGTTGGCAAACGTACTCAGACTTCTCTCTCAAACTCAAGATGGTAGAATGATGAACAACTTGAGTTTGCAAAGAAAAAAATTTCCAAATCAAATCAACAAATCTGGACTAAAAACAGAAGATCATAATGTAACAAATGCAACATAAATATGTTGCCAAACCTACTTAGACTTCTCATTCAAACTCAAGGTGGTAGAATGACGAACAACTTAAGTTTGCGAAGAAAAAAATTCCAAATCAAATCAGACCGAAAACAAAAAACCCACAAATGTACCAAATGCAACATAAATATGATGCCAAAAGTACTCAGACTTCTCCCTCAAACTCAAAGTGGTAGAATGACGAACAACTTTAGTTTACAAAAAAAAAAAAAAAAAAAAAAAAAAAACAACAGATTTGGACCAAAAACAGAAAAACCACATACTACTAGATGCAAAAATGTACTAAGATTTCTCCCTCAAACTCAAGATGGTAAAATGATGAACAACTTGAATTTGCGAAGAAAAACTTCAAACAGAAATCCACAAAGCCAAATCAGGCTGAAACAACCAAAATTCAGCACAATTCAGTGGTTGAAACTCTGGCAATCAACAACTTTGTTCAAGTTGTCCCTGAAAAATCAAAATACTGTAATTTTATAGATTCTGTTCAGTAGCTACTATGGACAAATCCAGAGCTCAATACGATGATCCAACCGTTCCAAATGAGATACAATGTGTCCCTAATAGGCGTATCAAATTTTAGCACGATCCAGCGGTTGAAACTTGGGCAATCGATAACTTTGTAAAAGCTATCTTTGAAAAAACTGAACTTCACTACAAGTTTACAGATTCTGTTCAACAGTAATAACGGAGAATACCAGAGCTAAAAATCTGGTCCAACCGGTTGAAATGAGACCCTACGTGTCCTCATTAGGCTGACCGAAATTTAGGACGATCCAACGGTTAAAAATCTTAAAATCGACAACTTTGTGAAAGTTGTTTTTGGAAAATCGAACTACACTGCAGTTTTACAGATTTTGTTTAGCAGCCACTACGAACAAATTCAGTGTTTAAAACAAAGATCCAACCATTCAAAACGAAGATCTATGTGTCCTCAATAGGTTGAACAAATTTCAATATGATCCAATGGTTGAAAATCTGAAAATCGAAAACTTTGTGAAATTATTCATGAAACATCGAACTACACTACAGTTTTACAGATTCTATTCAGCAGTGACTACAGAAAAAGTCAGCGTTTAAAACGATGATTCAACCATTCAAAACTAAGGTCTATGTGTCCTCAATAGGCTGACCAAATTTTAGCATGATTCAACGGTTGAAAATCTACAAATCGACAACTTTGTGAAAGTTATTCTTGAAAAATCGAACTACACTACAGTTTTACAGATTCTATTCAGCAGCGACTATGGACAAAGTTAGATATCAAAACGACGATCCAACCTTTCAAAATGAAGCTCTATGTGTCCTCAATAGGTTGACCAAACTCAACATGATTCAACAGTTGAAAATTTGAAAATCGACGACTTTGTGAAAGTTGTTCTTGAAAAATCAAACTATATTGCAGTTTTACAGATTCTGTTTAGCAGCGAATACAGACAAAATCAGAATTCAAAACGATGATCCAACCGTTCAAAAAAAGACCCTAGGTGTCCCAATAGGCTGACCAAAATTCAACACAATCTAATGGTGGATGCTCCAGAAATCGACAACTTTGTAGAAGACGTCTCTGAAAAATTGAACTGCACTGCTCTCCGGATGAATTTATCATCTTTCACGTTCACGACATACATCTTTAATTGTCGATCAAATGCGGAATTTCAAAAAACCCTAACAAGGCTCTGATACTAGTTTGTTACAAAAACGAAAATCAAATAATACAAAAGAACATAAAAAAAGAAATAGGGAAGATCGACACACTGATTTTGTTGGTTCACAAACAATATGTTAGCTATGTCCACGGAGTAGAGGGAGAACAATATTATTAAAGAGAATGTTATAGAAAATACAAAATCTACCAAATAATGTCTATAGTATTAGAGAGTTTATATAGTGTATTTCTCTAAACCCTAAGTGGAGAAGAAAAAGATTTAAATAATTAAATATATCAAATAACAATTCTAATTAGGTGTAGGATTCAAGGTATTCCAAAAAAATCTCTATCTTGATTTGAAATCTCTTAAACCAATTTTGATTAGGATTAAGACATTCTAACAAATCACAAGCTCGACTTGAAATCTTCTAAACCAATTTGGTTTAGAATTAATGTATTCCAACATACTCTTTTCTATTAATTATGTTTCATAAACCATTTGTTAATTTTGTTTCTAGAACACGAATTGCGACGACGGAGTGAAAGAGAAAGAGTCTTAGGGGGTGTTTGGGGTAAAGATTATCATAAGATTATAATAACCACCTCTTGCTACAGTAAATACTATTTCAAAACTTCTAATTAGCTACAGTAAACACTATTCCAAAACCTCATTTGCTACAATATTTACTATTTGTTATAGTTTTTACTATTTTACATTCATCAGTTTTTTATTCTTTGTTACAATGTTTACTATTTCCTTCTCAAACTAAAATAGTTTACACCTCAAATATATACTATTATAACCAAAACTAAAATAATCAACACCCCAAATGCAAACTACTAAAACTCAACTATAATAACCCCTTGTCCCAAACATTCCTTAAAGATCACTTTGTATTGAAGTGGTTGAACGAGACGACAAGAGAAGGAGAGTGTGAGTGTGAGAGTGTGATACAGAAGAAAAGAGTTTTACACGCTAGATCAAACATTATTTCCACCATAAAATTTGTGTCATCCTTATAAAAACTCCTTAATATAATACAAGTCATGTCTAGCCTAACCCTCTCCAATGAAATGGAAAAATCATGTCGTCTTCTTCTTCTTTAACAAATTTCAATAAAAACTAATTTTTGAAGGGTTAAATATAGGGTTTATTGAAGTACATTGACTAAAATTGAACATATTTCAAATTATAGGAACCATTTTTTTCTTTTTATCAAGTCATGTAACATTACTTATATTTATTTATTTTTTCTTTTCTTGAAGCAACATTACTTCATTTGTACACACAATATTGTTACGTTTAATTGACGTATATACGCCTAAGAAAACAAAGTTAAAGCAATGAAATTAATGGGCTAAAGTTTTTAAATAACATAGATCATCGTCATATCCAAATCTCATAAGAAAAAGTGATATAAATAAAAGAGAAAATTTGAGACCAGATCGCATATGGGTGAGAGAAATTATAAACCATAAAAGAAATAATTCTAATTTTACTTTTTGACTTTAAAACAATTTTTCTTTTTTAAAAAAATGTGCATAATATATAGTCAATCTAGGCTTATCACAGGACTAATTTAATAAATTTTCTAATAATTCATAGTTTTATTTGTTATTATCCACATGATTGTTCAAATCTATCAAATCA
Organism: Benincasa hispida; assembly: GCF_009727055.1. Classification (NCBI taxonomy): domain Eukaryota; kingdom Viridiplantae; phylum Streptophyta; class Magnoliopsida; order Cucurbitales; family Cucurbitaceae; genus Benincasa; species Benincasa hispida. The sequence continues at coordinate 34,377,441 of NC_052354.1, read as the reverse complement.
CTATTGATAAATCGAATATAATTACAACAATTATAAACTTTTTAAATTATTTTTCATGAATTATTTAGGAATCATTGATTTATTGAATATCTTGGAATTGTTTATATAAGTCATGTTCAATTAAAAATTATTAGATATATTGTTTTTTATTTTATGTTTTGTTCACTTTATGAACTGTTTTTTTATTATAGTTTTTCTTAGTGTATATAATTAAGGTATAAATACAAAGTGTATAGTTTTTTATATTATAACCTCGTGGTTCGATTTCCCACCTTGCACTTTAATTACAATATCTATTAAAAAATATATATATATTTGGATAATTATTAGAAATAATAATAAAAAAATCATCTTTCACAAATAACATTTATTTTGGCAAACTATTTTTAGGAATTGCACCCACATACGTTGCACCCCTATTGCACCCAATAAAAAATTGTCACCTATCAATTTTTTTAAAAAATGCTTAAGTACATATATACATACATATACATACATATACATACATATAGATATATATGTATATATATGTATGTATGCATATATATATGGTGTCATTATAGGTTTGCAACGTAGAGCGATCGTCGTTGTGCCCAAGAGGAGAAAGATGGAGTTGCCACTAGTCTTGATTTAGAAGGTATGATTGGGCACCTAAAATATGCTAAATTGGTCTACAAAGAAAAATAAAAGATCTTTTATGTATAGGAAAGTTATTAGCATCCCACGACATTCATTCCAATAATGAAATTTATTTTATTTTTTCTCTCGTATTATTAAAGAAAGACCATTTTAATAAGAAAAATATTTCTTTATTTTGATTGTTAAATATCTCATATTAAATAAATTATATTTTGAATTTAATTTGGCATCTCAAAATAAATTCAACACCTCAGTAATATTAGGAAAATCAACACCTTGAACTTTCTCATCTCCGTCATAGGAACATTTTTTAAAATATCTTTTTTATATTATCTCCTAAAAAATATTTGGAAAGTCAACATAACCTCCCAACTTCCATCATAGGAAAGCTTTATTTTTTTGAAAAACATTTTTTGGAAGATGATTTTAGTTTTATCTATATGGTTTTAGTTTTATCTATTTAAAAAGTGGGAAAATAAATCTTTTGAAAATTTTTATGGAAATGATTATTTATGAAATTATTTATTTTTAAAATAATTGGGGAAAGAAACCAAAACCTTTTTTTTAAGTAAAATGAAAGTTTATGGAATTCAATTTCCTTTTATGTTTGTTATTATTCAAGAAAATTTTTATGGATCACTTTAAAAATATTTAAAATTTATTATTTAAAGAAATAAATTCTTTTTGTGAAAATATTTTTTTTAATAATGCATATTTTTAACAAATATATTTTTTATTATACGAGAATAGAGAATAAAATACATATGTAAGACATATTAACATCTAGTCTTGGTATTTCTCCTTTGAATTGAGAAATTCTCAGCCAGTCATTAATATCAGAACAACTCTTCCTCCCACTGAGTATTTTATAACCTAAGGTTTAGTTTACTTAGGAAAAACACAGTTAAGAATTTTAATCAAGTGACTTTTTAGGTTTGCCCAAGAGTAACTTTTACCGTGGATAGTTAAACAACTTTTGATCATTATCCATTAAACTCTTTAGTGGAGTAATTGACCAATTATCGCATGCTTGTAAAAAATCTATCTAATTCACCTTTCCAGGTAGGTTCCCAGGTAGGGGTGTTCCGTTTCCGTCAGCTTAAGAACCCCAGCCTAGACAGAACCCGCTTTTGACAAAAGGTTCCTTATAGATAGATTTAAAACAAATTTAATCCTTTATGCCAATCAATTTAATTCTATTAAACCAATTTTTAAAGATTAATCTAGGTTACTAATCTCACTAGAACCATTTGAACTTAGGTCTATCTCAATCCAATTTTAAAACCCTTTTAACAATATGAGTTCACCCTAAGTCCGCATGCAACTCTTTCTTATTTATTTTAGTTCTAATTTCCTTTATAACACTTATAAACGGAAACAACCAAAACCACAACGTAAAGCTAACACATAAAAGGCATTCATAATGATTATAAACAACCTAAGTGTCATGCTCAATGCATTGTTCATTCATTGCTACTTCTTTTTTATAACGCTTGTACAAAACAACAACGAAACAAGAAAACCATGTTTCGACCATACCCTTTATACAATGACACTTATAATAAAAGGATGATGTATGAATATGCTCACTACATGCAAAATATAATTCTTATATTTCATGATACATGTGCATGTTTTCACGTAATTTTTTCATGCTAGATTATAACATTTATAATACATGATGCATGAATGATTGCACAACCTAAGGTAGATTTCAAACTATATGTCAAACACTTTTCCATATAAACATCATACATCACATGTATAATAAACAAATGTTGATGAACCGGGTAAATTGTCTCAGATCCTCAAAAATAGAGGCTAACTATTACAAAACAAGGAGTCTCCGGTTCAAACAGGCGAACTGGGTCTTAAACTATCTGGGCGAAGCAACGCGTCTCCACTGATCGTGGCACCAAACACCCCACGATCGTCTACACGAAAGAACAAACGTTTTGCTTTATCATTTACCAACGCTCCCAAAGCTAAACGATTTTAGCAATGATCATGTACCTTTTACTATGCGATGAAGCACGAGTACGTGATTGTCTAGCACGCTCCGCATAACGCAAGCCTTATACGATCATCTAAACGACAATGATGGGTGTGAAGCACCATCGTCTAAATGATCGCTGAGCGAGCGCCTTCGTATCGTATACCGCGTGATCGTGCAAGTAGTGACTATGCGATGAGGGCATGCTAACTTACACAATCGTTTAGCGCGCACCTTCTTCTAAACGATGAGCATCAAATGCTCCTACTACGATCGTATGCCTCCAACGTCTACGTGATTGGACAACCAACGCTACGCGATAGAGTAAACGATTTACCCCATAGTTTAGCATTAGCTAAACGATTGTTTAGTAAATATTACACGATCGTATAGAAAAATCTACACGCTCGTTTAGTTAAATCCCAACAATTGTTTACCTGAGGCTACACGACACGACCAACTCTTGGTCTTCTTCTTCACTGAGAAACGCTCTCCATGCTTGGAAACTTCATCACGAATGATTGGACTATCTCAAAACCTTTGAATTATAGACTCGATTGCATGTTAATTACACCCAAAAACACAGGGGCCCTTACAAATTAATATTTTGTAATTGAAAGAAAGCTTTAAACAAAGGCAATTAAACCTTTAAAAATTCATCAACGCCATCCACAAAAGCATTTAACAATCAAACATAAATGCAGTAAACCAACCACGACTGTAAAAGAAGTTCAAAATAGAAGTGAAATTTGAAATATCAGAATAACCTGGCTCTGATACTAATTGAAGGAAATCAGACACGAGGATTTCCATGAGTAGCGGAAGGATTTTTCCAAATTCCAATCATATATGAACATTCACAATTACAATCACAAATGGAAACACTACAGTTATGCATAAATCAAAATTACAACATCCTTTACTACACGATCAAGGGAAGGAACTAACAAACCTTTGAAGACTCATCTTCAAGCTCCCTCGATCACGAATGCTCGAACAATCAGCAACACTGCAACACTTGAACGCTCATTTAACAAAATCGCTATACTGCACGATCACAGCGAACTCGAACAAAGCGATCACCAAGGTCACGAATACTCCGAACACCATGAACGACCTCCACAGAACCTCGACTGTGTCGAGTTGAGTATGACACCACCAAAAAGATTACCTCGATATTCTCAGTCTGAGAATCCAGATTGTGGGCTCTATATGGACTTGGTTAGAGGATGAGACTGGAGGAGAACAATCGTGTAAACGATTGAGCAAGTGGGAGAAGATAAAGCCTATCGTATAGGTCGATGCCCAATTGTTTATCAAAAGCTATGCGATCGCTTAGCTAATCGTATAGCTGAGTGCCTATCATGTAAGAACACTCCACAATCATCTAGTCTTTCCAAGCTATCATTTAGTAAATTTGATTTACTTAGCAGCATTTTGTGAGAACTTTCTGAGATTGGAAATCTCAAATCAACAACTTCTAAATTTAGGAAAACATTTTTCCATTTTATCTCACGGTTACAATGAAACCATCAATAACCTCCCACTCAATTGGTTATTAGAGAAAAAGAAATAATTATCCAATAATTAATATTACTATAAATATAAATGATAACTAACTTACCATAATATATTTATAACCTATAGTTTTAATATTTCATCTCATGAAACATATAAACCATAGCTCTTTTTCTATTTCATGGCATTTAATATAAATCTCATTTACATTAACCCTCCACTTGATGTATCTCATACACTACACTGATCATATCATATATAATCGAATTACCTCTTGTTAGTTTGAACATTTAAAATCAACACCAAGAACAGATCCTCAACTTGAATCCATTGAGCTAGCAAGGGGACCTTATAGACCTATAGCTCGAAGCTCCAACGATACGTGAATAACTGACTGAACTCTTTAGTTACGAGATTCACCATCCGTAACTGTCAGGCACTCCACTAAAGATCGACAGTTGAACTCTCCTTACTATAGATATATTATGTGTCTATCTTAATCAATCAATAGTGCAACAACCCTTCACAAATCGCTCGTAAGTACAGCTCGACCAATAACCATTATTCCCCTGTAGTTACATCTAACTCCTTAAGTACCACTGATCCCTCTAATGAACATAAGTCATAGTTCTATTATGACTTAGTCCTCTCTTCCAAAGAGAAGTTGAAGCCACTATGTTCAAGCCCCAGAATCAGCCCTTAAGGGAGCAATCTATCTATTCACCCCTGCTTCGGGGAAGGAGTGAATTCCATTTTGTGTAACTGAGTTCCCAGATCCCGAATCAGATAAGTCCTCAAAAAGGTAGGCATGTTGAGTTGGCAATCTGGCCACTCTCACCCATACTAATCAAAGGACCACCCTCAAAGGCAGGAGTTTCCAAAACACTCAGGATTGAGTTCATGCCATTTATGGTCGTTAAGGTGAGATGTAAGTCTCCAGTAACAAAGACGTTATGTCTCCAGTAACAACGACGTTATATACAGAGTCTAGTCATCTTGTGGTTCGGTCTTATACAAACTCTTTGTATAGGATACCTCACTCACATGTCTTCATATGAATGGTCAGAATCTACCATCTGTAGTAGTTTACAACACTTGCAAACCTCTACAAAGCGATCGTATCGGTAGTGTCACCAGGATCAGGAATCCCTCCTTAATCCTTATACTATAAACCTATTTAGGTTACCACTTAAGGCATGATTCACTTGTATATCTCATATACATGCTTAAGTTTACATAAGATAACAATGGAACTGAGTTTATTGGATATGAGTATATGCCAGAATGAAATGGCACTTATTTTATTCATAACCAATGTGTATAATTACAAACGATGAGACTCTAGGAGAATTAGGACACCAATCCCAACATTTACAACGTAGTACTTATCTATAATACATGTCATTACAATGACTCACGTAAAGCTCAACTAACTAACCTTCTAGACTCCCTCTAGATGTGAGACTCCTTCTCAACTGTACTTAGGCTCCCCGTAATTTTGATAATATTAGTGTTAGACACTTTGACTTCTAACAGTGTGTGAGATTCCTCTCATTAAGATATCTTCCCCTTAGTTAACGAATTCCCTTCATTGTTGAATCTTAGGATCCCCCTAAGATAGCGAACTCATTATCCGAAGTTGAGTTTTAGCCTTTCCCTAAGACTGAGAATCCCTTCTATGGAAATAATGGCTTAGGCTCCCCCTAAGATTGTGATTTACTTTAAAATGTTGCACTTCAACCAATGAAGAACTTGCATAGTAGAATAGTGAGCAATGAGCAAGAACACAATGTTCGATCGTTAAACAGAAATCATCTTGCCCAATAAAATAAAATACGACTGACCTAAATGGACAACATAATTCTCTTTAAATAATAAAATCCAAGAAAGAAAACAAATCCTTATTTTAAATAAGAAGGCCACACTTCAATAAATGAAAATATCGGATGAAATATTACACTTAGATGTTTTCAGATAAAGAAAATATTCTACAAGAAGATACTCTATTGTCACAAACAGATATTAAGACTGTATTTTTGTCTCTGAAAAATAAAAAGCGAATGAAACAAATCTCCAATAAATTATTTGCGTAATTATAGAAATAGTACCAAAAATATTGATCTTTCACAAATAACATATTTTTTTAGCAAATTATTTTAATGGATCGTCTTGACAAAAATGGTTAAGAACGATATCTATAGATCCAAGAAAAAATTAACTTCTTTTTGTGGCATGTTTAAACAACAAATTCAATGCTTTTTTAGTGGCAATGTTGGCTGGCAAAATGACAACTAGCGCAGAAACATAAAATATTAGAAATTAGGCAGAAGAAGAATATTGAAAAAAAAAAAATTATATTCTAATTTAAAGAATTGTTTTTAATGTATTTTTCTAATCATAATTGCTTTGTAATCACATAATGTAAACTAGGCTCAGAATTTAAACCATAATTCGAAATTCAAAATTTGGTCCTTTCAACCTGTCTTGTCTTTATTCACATATTTTTTTTTTTTGTAAAAATTTTACATAAATTCACCCAACATATAATTATTCTAAGCTAAGCACTCTCTTAACTTTAAACTCTATGTGTACATATTGTAGGAATAAATAGTAGCTATCAATTCTTTATCTTTAAAATTCCTCTCGTAGGAGTGATCTCAATTCATTCATATATCCCTTTCTGAATTTGCGCATTACACATAACATAATCTGATGTGCTTTTCTTGTTATATTCAGTTAGTTAATGTTCTGTCAGATAACAATATAAAATTGTCAATCACATAATCATAACTTCAAATTTAACCGTAAAAACCAACACTGAGGATCCTGCGGGGTTAAGTTGCTCCGGCCATGTCTTTCTATAGAGGCTGTTGGATTATTTTGGAGGTGTTCTAATAATGAGGATGGCTTGGATTGGAAGTAACATCCATTTTCGTGGAGATATTGAATGAGTTTGCTTTAAATTCCTTTTTCAGAAGCATTCATAAAGCAGAGAGGGGACCGCAGTGGCCTGAGGTCCCTCATCGGTGGCTCTTCAGACTTTCATGTGAGATCCACCAGAGAAACACAAGAGCATGGTGGTTGTTGTTTTCATGTTACTTAATGCATATATTTTTAAATGAATAAATTAGTGACATGTGTCAAAGGAAAATGGGCGAGTTACTACGTGTCAGAGAAATTACACCAAATTTATTTGAGCAGTGATTAGTACAACTTAGGCCTCACTTTCATATCAATTTTTTTTATTGGACAACGACCCGGATAATAGATTAAGAAATTTGTACCATGGCCCCTTGAATTTGGCCCCACTTTTACAAACAAATGAAATTTGACACTTTGCTGATATCATCACATTATGAATTTATCTCTTTAGCTCTTTTTGTTTCTCTCTCCTTCCTCCTCTCTCTTGCAGCACCTTTTCTTTTTTTTTTTTTTTTAATTTTTTTTTTGCTTTTCTTCTTCTTCTTTTATTTCCTTTTTTTGTTTCCAGCGATTTCTTTTGTTTACATTGCCTTCTAGGCGAGTTTTCTTTTTTCTTCTCTGGTAACTTTTGTTTATGTCGCCTTTTTTTTGTTTTTCTTTCTTTATTCTTCATTCTATAGTTTTTTTTTCCAAGAAAAAAAGTTGCAAGTGTGTCTAACGAAGAATAAGATAAAGGAGAGAAGGCGGGCGTAGGGAGCGAGGAGCGGGAGTGAGAAAATGAGAGGAAGAATATGAACAAATGAAAAAAAGAATGGAAGAAAAAAATTGTTGTCGTGTCTTATGAGGATCAAAACGAAGGAGCAAGAAGCGAAAGCGGAAAACGGGAGAGGAAGGGGGAGCTAGAAACAGGCCCTCACACGCATTTTGAGGTCAAATGGGTACTTTCATATGTAGATGACATCAACAGAAAGCCAAATTTTGAACTTTTTTAAAATGGTGTCAAATTTCAAGTGGACCCCTAAATAGGAAAATTCATACAAATTTTTCTAATAAATTGTACAAGCCAAAACAATGCTTATATTTTTCTCAATTTATTTTATTCATAGAAGATATGAGTTCCCTTTTTACCACGTCATGTCATATCAAATGTCAATCAATTTTTACCATGGATAGGTATTGACAAAATTATAGAATTTTTAAATATTCTTGGCTATGAAATGACATGATATACATATTAGATCAAGATTACATTGTATTCTAATATTATAAATATAAGGATGAAAGTTCAAACTTTTAACTTATAAGAGAGTGTTAAAGTTAATATAACCCTCAACTAAATGTATATTAAGTGTTAGTAATTGAGAGTTCTGTACTTCTAATTTTTACCTCTAAAAGCTTATGGTAGAGTTATATTCAAAAGCGAATATAACCATCTACATGATGTGTGTTGTGATAAAATTTTGGGAAGGACTCACATACAATTAAATAAAATAAACCATAAAGTGTATGTTATATGTGTTACTATTTTAATTTTCATAGCTTTCCATGTAGATAGAATAAGTTTTTTAAAATCCATATGGATAAAATAAAAATTTTTAAATCCTGTATCGATCTGTAAAATTATCACACATTCTATTGAGTGTCTACTTTTAAATGTTGTGCTCCTAATTAGGCCGTGAGCAAGACATTTCATATATTTGTTTACATAATCATCATTTAATTTTGTCAAATAAATGATCTAACCTATAAATAACTCCGTGACTAAAATGATTTTCTTTATATATAAAGTTCAGGGATTAAAAGGATCCAGATTTAAAACGTTTTGAAACAAAATGTTAATTTTAAAGTTAATACTAATGTCTTCTAAGCTCTTAAATTCTAAAAGGGTTTTTTTTATTTTTTAATATATGTTCTTATTTTTTCCCTTAAATTTTAATCCATATAAACAACTATCCTAATTTTCATGTTGCATATATTTTAATGTCCACATTGATTAAAGGGGCAATTGCGACGTTAATGAAAAAATAAATTGAAAATTTGGAGTGTGTCCATAGTTTATGGTTCTTTAAAAACATGACAAATCTCACCCATACAACCATGATTCACAGATTCCAGCTTAGAATTTGATTGCTATCTGATTTTCATTTGATATTTATTGTTATACAATTGTTATCTGATTACTATATGATGTACTAATTGTCAATGATATTGATTGTTGTCTGATTACTATTTGATTGCTATCTGATACTGATTATAATCTAATTGTTATTTTATATTGACTTGTTATTTAATGGTTGTTTAATTGCTATTTGATATTGAATAGTTTTTATTGTCAATGATACCGATTGATATCTGATTGTTGTCTGATTACTATCTAATACTGATTGTCAATGATATAGATTGTTATATGATAATGGTTGTCAAATTGTCAATGATACTAATTGTTACCTAATTGTTGTCTAATTACAACAATCAGGTAAGGCAATTGATTAAAACCGTTGATTTGGAAATGAAAAAAAAAATGAAAAGTTGGGGAAGAATATAAAATTCACAGAAAAAGAAAAGGACAAATAAATATTTTTAAAAAATCAATATAGATGTGTTTTGATTCCAACCACTAAAAATGGGAAAGCTGGAAATTACCACAAAACCAGAGTCAATATTTTAGTTTTACTTCTTTAAAAACAAAACCCATACACAGAAAGGGAAAAAAACAATTTTTTTTATATATAATTTAAAATGGTAAATAAAAAATATCTCATTTGTTTTCTTTATATGGTAAAAATATAATTTCATAACCTAAAAGAAAAGTTAAGTTTAAAATGGATAAAGAAAATCAAGTAAGAGAGAAACATAATAAAAAAATCAGATATTATCTACATAAATCGAAGATGCAAAAATTAAATAGGTAAACATAAATTTAATTGAGGATAATTATGGGACAAGATAAAAATTTGAAATCAAACTTCCCTCTAACGTAATTTTAATTTTCAACATTATTGCCATAGTTGGAAATTTTGAAAAATTGGTGACATGATTACTAAATCCTATATTTAATTTGATACTGATCGCAATTTTCCTCCATTAAACCAGCAAAAAATGATATACCTAAGGGAGTAGAAGCTAATAAATTTGAATTGGAATGTGAACCAAAGAAATTTAATAGTACAAGTAAGAGCGAGATGCTCATTTAAAATTAAGTTTTTCTTTGCCATTTTGTCCTCATTTTGTTCAATTGCATGCCCAAATCATTTTTCATTAGCCCAATAAATATACTAAGCATCAATATTATATTTAGTTAATCACATTATATTTTTGACAAAATTAAAATAGTTTAGGAATATTATTTATTTATTTTTTTCGTTTAGAGTACAACGTATAAACTAAAACTTCAAATTACATTTGCAAATAATAGATGTAAATTATAATAATTAATTCAAGACCAACTTATCAAACGTGTGGGAAAAAGAAGTTTCTAAAGAATTCTTTCAGGGAGGAAAATTTGATAGAAGGTAAATTTATTAGAGAAAAAAATTAACATCTCATTTTGATAACTTTGCGTTTTTTGTTTTTTGTTTTTAAAAATTAAATCTATTGTATCCCATTTTTTACCATAATTTACATATTTCTTAAGTATAATGGTTATATTCTTAACCAAATTCCAAAAATAAAAAGAAGATTTTAAAAGCTACTTTTTTTAGTTTGCAAAATTTGATTTGATTTTTTAAACTATTGGTAAAAAGTAGATAACAAATGAAGAAATTTAAAGCTAAAAATAGTGTCTATATGCTTAATTTTCAAAAAAAAAATCGAAAATAAAATTGTTACCAAATGAAGTCTAACTTTTTGGACTTGCTCTTCTTTTTCTTTTTCTTTTCCTCTTTTGTTTATTTGCTAATCTGTGGTGTTTTCTCTAACATATCATTTGCTCACAACTTTAATCTCTTGTAAAATTTATTGAGTCAAATTATATTTAGTCCTTATAGTTTGGAGTGAAATTAAATTATAAATTAATCTTTGTGATTTATACTTAAAATTTAGTCTTTGTGATTTGATAAAATTCTTATAACCAGTTCAACAGTAGGAATTATTTATGAAGATTTTATCAAACTATAAGGACTATTTATGAGGTTGTTATCAAACTATAAAAACTAAATTCTAACTTTCCCTGCTTTTTCTTAAACAATCTAGTTTTTTCCAAACCATGAAACCAAATTGTAATTTAACCCTTGTACCTTATAATTTCCTCAAACTTTTCTCTCTCTCTAACATTACCTATATCTTTAATGTAACTAATATTCTTTCTTTGCATATCTCATGTTGGTTAATGTTGTTCTTGAAGGAATGGAATTTCATAGCATACACGTGTCAATGTAATTCAATTTGAAAAACACGAAAAAGCAAAGAAATTATAGAAGAACAGGTAAACACTTATAAATTACAACATGTTTTTAAGGAGAAAAGGATGAGAAGAACTAACCCTTGAATACTTTTCTTCTCATAATTCTTCTCCTCGAAACGGAACAGTACGGATGCAAACCTCCCTTGAACTGGAAAACGTCTCTCACGAACAAACAAGTCACGAATAAGGGACACAACCACTTGGTTTCCTAGCTATTCTCTGGATAAAGAATTAAGGATGTGTGGGCTTAATTTGGTAGAGAGAAGTGATTTTGTGTGAGAGAGGTTTCTTGATAAAGAAAATGAAGAATGCAGCGAAAACTTCGTTCTCTTCTGAGTGATCTATGCATTGGAATGAAGTTTCTATAAAATGAATCTTTCGTGAGAATGAGTTGGTTGGAGAGGGAGTTTTAATAACTCCTAAAGAAAGTTATTATTTTGAATTTAAATAAATTATATATTAAATCAAATTTAATATATAATTTAATAAATATTAATTAATAATTATACTAGAAGAAATTCGGGCTTTAATGTCGGTTGGAAAAAGTGAAATCGGATATATAATGTTGGTTTAAAAAAAAAAAACAGATTTTTAATGTTGGTTTTAAACCGACATTGAAAATTGGCTTTAATGTCAGTTTAAAACCAACATTAAAGGTGTAATTTTATTTATTTTTCTTATTTTATTAAATAATAAAACCTTATATCCGCCGCCTCCTTCTCTCTTACGCCCAAACCCTATCTCGCTTGCTCGTCCTTCACCCTTCTTCGCTCGTCTTTCGATCTCCTTCACACCATCGATCTCCTTCACGTCGTCCCCATGTCCATTGATCTCCTTCACGCCGTCAACATGAATGAGGACTATAGACCTTGTAGTCTCTGACGTTGAATGAGGTAAGTTTGAGCAGTAAGTGAAAATTTGATTTACAAGGTTATTCTATGATAAAAGTAGCAAGTGAAAATTTCGATACAATGTAAACTATATACATGTTTGTAAGCAAATTTCTTTTGAATACATCGTTTAGCTTGTAAAATGAGTTTATTAATTATCAAATTGCAGAAGATTTTAATTTTTTTTTATTATTATTATTATGTTGATGACATTTTATTCATTTGATTTTGGTTGCTACAGTTTTTCAAGGATAGAACCAAAGGAGAAGGGGAAATTTTATTAGGAGTGTTAATTACTCAATTGTTGTTTGTGATAATGCCTGACTGAATAAAACTCAATAGTTTTAGTAGAGAGAGGTGAGATTGTTGGATGGTTAGGGTTGATAATTAAAGTCATTTTTAGCTTTCCCACTTAAGGAAATGACATCTCCCAAACTTATAGATTAAGCCCTCTAGTCATCGAGACATGTTCAAGCTTTTACTTCTAAGTTGTAATTGTTTCTTGTTTGTACTTCTTCTTCTTTCCTTTCATGTTTTTTTTTAAAGTTTACTTTCTGGTTTAATCCTCTCCTATTGGGATGTTCTACAAACCACCAAATCAAATCCATAAATTGACATCCAATTCTCTCTCTCTCTCCATAAACTTTTTCAGTGTCAAGCTGGTGATGTGTTGAGAATTGGATTCTCCTCCACCTCATTGGGAAGCCTTGGTTTTATTTATTTGAGTTTGTATTGGCTTAATTCTATTATGTTAAATGGTTCTTATAGATAAGATGGTTCAAAACTAGTACGATAATTTTGATCCCTTTTGCTAAATGATGGAGAACACTGATGATATTAAGGCTTGAATTCAGCAGACTCTAAATCTTTGTTTGGTTTTTGTGAGTCATTATCAGGTGTGAGCTTCTATAGATTGAAAGGGCCAAACAAGTAAGAAAGATGAAAGTTTCTTTTTCTTTTTCCTTTTCATAAAACATGGAAAATGAGGTGATGTATTATGCAACAGTTATCAATGTAGCTCCTAATTGGTATGCCTCTTTTATTTTGCTTAATAGATGTGTGAACTAATTGGATATTGGTTTCACTATCTCGTTTTCTCTTGAATTAATTCACTTGAAATTAAAGAGTACAAACTTTGGATTGTTAGTGAAGTACGTTTTTAGCCTTTGAGTTTGCTTGTTCAACTGCATATTTAGAATTAAACATTTGTTGCTTTCAATTAGATATTACTTGTATTTTCTGAACACAACTTCTTACTTTATTATTCAGAATAACCCTGGAATTTTGTTTTTTGGCTTTTCTTTTCATCGATAGGAACCGAATCCTTAATATTGACTCATAGAAAACACGGTCTAAGGATACGATTTATTGTGATATTTGTTTGGATTGATATTTGTTTTGATTCAATACTTGATTTTGAGTGAATTTTTTCATTTGTTAAGTTCAAGTTTGACGTGTTAGACTAAATTTTAAATTTTGGGGATTTGGAAGGAAGATAGGAAGATTGCATTGGACGTATTTTAAGAAGGTTGACAAGTGGAGAAGGTGCACCCAACACAAAAAGGACTTCATAACAACATTAATAACAAGGACAAGATAATATTTATAAGATGCTTATCTTAAAAGTCTATTTGTTCAAATTTGTTGATGTTGCATATTATTTACAATCATAATTTTATGCTTTTAATTTTCCCTTGTTATTGTTTTTTTTTTTTTTTTTTTTTTTTTTTTTTTGTAGATTAAGTTGCATATTTTACAATCATGGATAAGTCATGGATGAAAATGAATAGAATGTCAGCTGAGTATGGTTTAGAGGTCGAGGTGTTTATTAAAAATGGTCTATAACATTCAAATATACCGAATGTCATGAATTGTCCATATTTGAAGTGTGTTAATGCAAAGACTCTAGATGTGAACAAAATAAGAAAGCACTTATTTTTTAATGATATATATCAAAGTTATCAGACATGGATTTTTCACGGTGAATCATTACCGATTAAGAGAAACAATGAAAATGTATCTACTAGTAAAAGAGACGAAGTTGATGAGGATGATGTTGATATTGATGATACAATTGGAATGTTGATATCCAGCAAAAGTCATGTGGTATTTCCCCCCAATTTCAAGATTTGAAAGAATGTTTTGAAGTAAAGAAACAACAAGTTTATTGACGTGACATGTTAAAAAAAATAAACAGATGGTTTATTAAAACATCCCAAAGATGCCCTATCGTGGAAAAAAATAGACAATTTGTGGCCAGAGTTTGGGTCAGAATCTAGAAATATTCGTTTTGCTCTTTCAACAGATGAGGTAAATCCACTGGAGATTTTAGTAGTAGATATAGTTGTTGGCCAGTGATGTTAGTGACGTACAATCTACCTTCATGGTTGTGCATGAAGCGAAAATTTTTTATGTTAACTGCATTAATATCTAGTCCTAAACAACCCGGAAATGACATAGATGTTTATTTAGCTCCGTTAGTAGATGACTTGAAAAAACTTTGGAAAGATGGGGTAGAATGTTACGATGCATATGAAGAATAACGTTTCATGCTTAAAGCCATTCTATTATGGACCATTAATGATTTTTCTGTGAATGGTAACTTGTGTGGTTGTACGGTTAAAGGATATCATGCATGTCCAATTTGTGGATAGAATACTTCGTCCACTTATTTACCAAAAGGGAAGAGGATGGCATATCTCGGGCATCGCAAGTTTCTACCCCACCATCATCCATATAGGAAATAAAAGAAAGCTTTTAATGGCGTAAAAGAATTAGAATTTGGTTCAGAACCATTGAGTGGGGAAGAAATTCTTGCAGAAACAAGTAAGTATCAATATTCATTTGGTAAGAAAAGTATCAAAGAAAAGAACAGTAGAGATAGTACTTCAACTTATTGGAAGAAAAAATCTATTCTTTTCGAGTTAAAATACTGGAAGTATCTTGACGTGCGACATTGTTTAGACGTGATGCACATTGAAAAGAATGTATGTGAAAATCTTATTGGCACATTGTTTGATATTCCTGGTAAAACAAAAGATGGAACAAAGACTTGATTAGATTTGGTGGAACTAAACATTAGATCAGAGTTAGCCCCTCAAGTAGGAGAGAAAAAAGTCTTTTTATCTCCCACATGTTATACATTAACACGAGCTGAGAAATTGAGCTTTTGTAAGGTACTATCAGAAATTAAAGTACTTGAAGGCTATTCATCGAACATTCAAAGTTTAGTGTCGCTCAAAGATTTGAAATTTTACGGACTTAAGTCGCATGATCATCACGTTCTTATGCAGCAATTATTACCGGTAGCCATTTGTGATATTTTACCCAAACATGTAAGACTTGCAATTACTCGCCTATGCTTCTTCTTTAATGCTATATGTTGCAACGATCGATTCATCTCAGTTAAAGGGTATGCAAGAGGATGTCGTTGTCACTCTATGCCTCTTAGAAAAGTATTTTTCTCCATCATTCTTCACAATAATGGTACACCTTATAGTGCATCTCGTAAAAGAAGTTGAGTTTTTGGACCTGTTTATTTGAGGTGGATATATCCTTTTGAATGATACATGAAATATGTATAAAATAGAAATCGACCAAAAGGATGTGTTGGAGAAAATTATATTGTTGAAGACACTATAGAGTTTTGTTCTGAATTCGTATCTGGTGTTAATTCTATTGGGCTAAACTCATCAACAAAGAAAGAAAATTCAAACATTGATAGAGTATTGTCAGCTGCTTCTTTTATCAGATCAAGTTAGGATGAGTTGGATCAAGCTCATCTTCATGTCATTCAAAATGTAAATGATGTGCTTCCTTACGTCGAGTATGTAGATCTCCATCTTATTCTCGTTTTAGGTTACTTGATTATTCAATAATCTACTAACTTTGTCATTTATAATAGGCAACATATAGATATTTTGTCTAAGCTCAATTCTGGTAAAAATAAAAGTAGAAAGTGGCTTTAAGAAGAGCATAAAATATTATGAAATATGTCGTACAGACAAGTAATTTCTAGAGACCTACTATTTGATGTATAATTAAATGTTAACTACTAAAATATTATGAAATATGTCGTAGGTTGCACTAACTCTCGAAGTTCCCAAAAATTCCATATCGCCTTCTTTGAGATGGATAGCTAATAGACCTTGTCCAACTGTGGCAAAATATTCTGGTTATGTGGTCAATGGTTACTCCTATCATACAAAGAATCGCGATGATGTTAGAAGGGTTCAAAATAGTGGAGTTAGTATAACGGCTACCACAATGCAAGTCTCTAGTGCTAAGGTAAAAGGCCCGTCATGTCAGATATGACATTTTATGGTGTAATACAAGAATTATGGGAGCTTGACTATCATGGATAATCATTTATTTTATTCAAATGTAATTAGGTTGAGAATAGAACTGGAGTCAAAACAGACGAGTTTGGGTTTACTATTGTGGACCTCAATCGTATTGGACATAAATCAGACCCATTTATTTTAGCCTCTCAAGCAAAACAAGTGTTCTATGTAAAAGATCCCGCAAGTTCGGGTTGGTCAATTGTTTTAACATCTCCACAACAAACAATTGAGGATGATTTTTATGAAGATGAAATAGGAGATATGCTACAAGAGTGTGGTTAGGAGGTATGCAAAGAATGTCCAATGTTGATACATTTACTGAGATTGATGATACAATATCCACATACATTAGACATGATTGTGAGGGTCGATGGGTTGATAAATAATGTATTAAACATGGTATGTCATTTACTGTGGTTATATGTATTTAAATATTAAGATTATATGTTTTTTGTGTGAGTAATGTTTTTTTTTTTTTTTTTTTTTGTGCAGATTGACATGGAAACTTCAACAAGTAGCAGAGAGGATGATAGAAATATGATCCCACAAAAACATAGCAAAATAAGTATACCATGTGACCCAACTACAATGTATGAGTTGACACAAATAAGAACATTTGGGCAACGGTTGACCATCGATTATAATGAACATGGACAACCGGTTGGATCTGGAGCAAAGAAGATGCAGAGTTATATGGGATTTTGTGTTTGACAACAAATTCCTATAACGTATGATTCTTGGAAAAACGCTCCAAACCATTAAAAAGACAAACTTTTTGATTGTGTAGCGGTATGCTTTCTAAACTTTTAATTCGGGTGCATAGTAGTTTATTAGTTTATTGTTTAACTATTTTTTTCATTGTGCAGATGTCCTTCAATGTGGACTCTAAGTCCAAACATTATATACTAATGTCTGTATCTAGGAAGTTTCGGAATTTCAAGACAATATTGACTCAAAAGTTCATACTTCCATTTAAGGATGAACCCTCGGTCTTGCAATTTCCACCCCAACAATATTCTTATATAGAGCAAGAACATTGGACATCGTTCGTCAATGAACGATTGAGTGAAGAATGGGAGGTAAGTCATTCACAATAAATTACATGTCAACATTATCATTGTTTTGATAGGTAACTTCAACTAGATTTGTTGTACAGAAAATCATTCGTGTTAAAAAAGAAAGACGTGCGAAATGTGTATATAATCACCACATTTCTCAGAAGAGCTATGCGAATCTTGCCCAAGAATTAGTGAGTTATTCGACTTAAATTAAATCTTTTATTATAAAATGTTTATGTTAATTAAATATATATATTCATATATAACCTATCGAATGACCCTTCTTATCGGGCAACTTTATGGAAAGAAGCAAGAAAAGGAAAGAATAATGAATACTTTGATGAAGTTACTCGAGAATGTGCCAATCAGATTGTAAGTATATATTATACAAAATTTAAGATGACATATATATAAGTTTAAGATGATATAGATATTGTGTGAAAATTGTAATATGTTTTACAGAAGAAATTGGTTGAAGTTCATGAAGGTGAAGACGTTCTGACCGAAGCATTGGGTATGGAAGAATATTGGGGACATGTTAGAGGAATGGGTGATTTTGTATCCCATTCTCAATATTTCAAATTATTAAAACCGAAGTCCTCTATGAGCTAAGAAATTGAAGGAGGCTCTAGTAAAAAAAAAATGTTCAACATGGTAAAGTGTCAAGAGAAAGAACTCACAACAGACAATCTCATCAGTCCAAATCATTTGTTGGAAGTGTTGCACTAAGTGCATCTGAAGAAGATACTGAGAAGATGTCTAAAGAAGAAAATACTGAGAAGATGTCTAAAGAAGATTTAAAGGTAATTTATTTATTATGACTTTTAAATTTTAATCATATTGTACATGCTTAACCATGCGTGACAGAAGTTCTTTTAAATTTGCTAAGGGGACACCATGCCACTTGGCTATAGGAACTGTAGATAATATTGTTGTAGTAGCCACAGGATTTGATGATGATGTGTCATGCTTAACTGTTAAAGTTCTGATTGACATTGTCATTGGAGAAGATTTACCTATACCAATTCCTGTGAAGGGTAAAATAGAGTTCTTAAAGCAAGCAATGGGCAACTTCGTAAAATGGCCTCGCGAACTTATAGTTATGGTTGACAAGAAAAAAGTATGTTTCCTTTTCAGTATATGAGTTTGGTTATTTATTATTTTTCCTACATTGAATTTTTGTAACTTTAGTTATGGTAGGATCATTCACCAATTAAGAGCTTCAGCTAGTCCTCCAAATATACTAACGCTAATGGTACTATCAAATTATTGAACGGACATGCCATGCATAACATGAACGATGTAGACATGATCTGTATCTCTTTGGACGAGCATATATTTGGAAGAGACAAATTTATTTATTTAGGCCGCGATGATCTGCTCCAATATTGCAATATGGTTGAAATAGGTTATATGTGTATTTTGACATACATTGCGTAAGTATTACTCATCTAGATTCACTCATGTATACTTTGTTTCATGTTGATAAATAATAACTTTTACTTTGTTTAGGTATCTTTGGGATGAATGTGGTCGTGATATTACAAAGAAGTTTTTTATAATTGATCAAGCAAGAATATCGCCACATGTGAAGTCTCAAGATATCTGATCCAGAAATTTAGCCAATCAACTAGAATTGGCTAATTTAGACCAATTAGTCCTCATTCCATATAACACAGGGTAAGTAGATACAAGCTCCTAAGTTATTTTTAATTTGTATTATAAACGTACTAATATTTCAAAATTGTTGCTTATTATAGTTATCATTGGATATTGATTGTAATCAATCTACAAGAAAATTGTTTTATGTTTTGGACTCTCTTCGAAGTAAGGTTCAAGAGGATTTTCATGGAGTTATAAATATGCAAGTGTAATTGAACTTTCTTTGCTCTTAATTGAAGTATTTATGTTTAACTAATGTTTTTAAACTATTTAGTGGATTGAGAACATGGCAAGCCAAGCATGATCTCCAACACTATCGGTCTTCTCCAAAATAGAAACCTGTAAAGATAAATTTGTATTTATTTTTTAACAATTTATGTTCATTCAACTTCTTTATAACAATTTAACAATTGTTTTCAACTTCTTTATATGTAGTGCCCTCATCAATTAGATTCTGTAAGATGTGGGTACTATGTACAAAAGTATATGCACGAAATAGTGCATAATCCTACTACTCTCATTACTAGCCTCGTACGTAAATTATTTATTTTTTATATAGTACTAGCTTTAATTTAATAAATGGACGTAAACTTATATTGAATTTATCTTTTTTTTTTTCTTTTTGTAGTTCAATACAAAAGATGCATGTAAGCAAGGAGAGATCAACATAATTCGGACCCAATGGGCAAGTTTTGTTGGCCGATTTATGTAAGGATGTAATTCTTGTTTTTTGTCTCAATAGAATGTAAATGCTAGCTTAGAATGAATGTAAATTTATCTAACCATGATCTTTGTGAATGGAATTAGTACTAATACGATATTTGTGAATGAGAGAAATGATGGTTTGGTGTCAGTATTCTATGAAAGTCTGGTTCTGGTATTATGATTCTTGTTTGTGGATAAATTAATAGGTGGAAGACATGATATGTTTATTATTGGAAGCTGTATTCATGGTATTGTGATTCTTGTTTATTCATGGAATTAGTACTAATTGATATTTGTGAATGAGAGAAATGATGGCTTTGATGTAAGCTGTATTCTATAAAAGTCTGGTTCTGGTATTGTTTTGAAAATTTTGGTGGATAATTCATAGATGGAAGACAAATATTGATAAGTATATGTAATGGATTGAAAATATTGATTCTTATTTGTGGATAAACTCATAGGTGGAAGACAAATATTGGTGGGCTTGCCATGCAATTTTTTTATACTTTTTAATATAAAACAATGACGGACATTTTCTGACCCAACACGAGACATATAATGTCGTTTTTAACTTATTTGACCAAAAAAATGGATTCAGCAATAGAATTTAAAAAAAAAAGATAAATTTGGGCTTCAATGTAGGTTAAGAATTAAAAAAAATAGGCTTTAATGTCGGTTGCAACCGACATTTTAAAGACCTTTAATGTCGGTTGCAACCGACATTAAAGAAGTTCAATGTCAGTTGCCACCGATATTAAAGACCTTCAATGTCGGTTGCAACCGACATTGAAGGCTGTGTTATTGGTGTTATTGAAGCCCTTTAATGTCGGTTAGGCATCGACATTAAAGAGTTTTAATAACACTATCTTTAATGTCGGTTGCCAACCGATATTAAAGCCCGAATTTCTTCTAGTGTTAATAAATTAATAAATTAAATATCATATATTGAATTTAATTTTAATCATATTCAAATCACAACCTGTCACATAACCTATAGTCTTAAATATAAATCTCATTCATATTAATTTTAACCTATAGTTTAATATGAATCTCCTTCATATTAATTTTAACCTATAGTATTATATGAACCTTATTCATATAATTAATATTTGAATCTTATTCAAATATTTATCTCTCACATATTATAAAGTATGATTTTGAATCTTATTCAAAATTAATTTTATGTTGTAATGTATGTATATACATTATATTAACTATATCTTATACGATTAATTTCTTTATTTAATTTGAACAATTCAAATTAATCCAAAATTAATTGATTCTTATTTTACCCTTGTTGAACTAGCAAGGGGACCTTATAGACCTATAGATTAAAAGCTCCAATGATACAAGATTAATTAATTAAACTATTTAATTAAATTAACCAATATTTATTAACTACAGATCATTCCACTAAAGACCCATAGTTGCACTCTCCGCATTGTAAATATATTTCTATGTCCATGGATATAACCAATCAACACTAAGTCGATCCCTCACAAATTGCTCGTAACTATAACTAGATCAAATTATTGTTTTTCCCTTGTAGTTACATCTAATTCCTTAAGTAGAACCGATTCCTCTAATGAACAAACAGTTTATAGTCCAACTATAAACTTATCCCTCTTGGGCCAGTGAAAGAGTGAATCCTCCATGTTTAAGACCTGGAATAAGCCCTTAAGGAAGCAATTCATCTACTTACTCTAAAGATGGGAAGGAGAGAATTCATCTTGTCTAGCTATGTTCCTTTGATTTGTATGGCTTCATCTTGTCTAGCTATGTTCCTAACTCCCTACTCGAACAAATCCCTAAAAAATGGTAGGCTTTTTGAGTCGATGAATTTGGTCAGCCATACAAATCAAAGGATCACGCGCCCTCATAAACAGGAGTTCATAACTCACTCAGGATTAAGGTCGAGTCACCTATGATCATCCTATGAAATGTTTATCTCTTCAATTAACAACATTATAAAGAGAGACTAATCATTTCGCAGTTCGGTCTTATACAAACTCTTTGCATAGGATAACCCCATTCGTATGTCTCCACATGAACGATTAGGATCAGATCGCTTGTAACATTTTACAACTCTTGTAACAATTACAAAGTGGACTGTATCTGTAGTGTTACGAGGATAAGGTATCTAACTTTATCCTTGTACTACAGACCATTTAAGTTATTACATAAGCATAATCCATTAGTATGTCAACCACATACATGTGCAAGTTACATAAAATAATTTTGGATCTTAATTTATTGGATTGAGTTAATACAATATAAATGTCAAATAAAATAATACTTTATTTTATTAAATAAATAATTTATATAAAAAATCTACAAATTAGGAGAACTACAAGATTTAAGGCACGTTCTCTATAAACTTACCTTTTAAAGTTTTAAATAGGAAAGCACTCTATTTCAAAAAGTAATCTAGTATGATAGTACCCTTTTCAATCAAAACATGCCATCAATAAAATATTATTTTATTTTATGAACTCTAAATCATTCTTAAATTCATCTTTCATAACATATAATGTATAGTAGTATGAAAGGATCGTACTACTAGAAAATTTCTCCTGTATTGTTTATTTATAACAAAAGTTTAATATGGCAATATGTTGATTGTGTATATGGAAATATTGATAAGTAGGTGAGTACTTTTTAAAAATTTATAAAATAAAGAAAAAATATTTAAAGTAATAGAAATTTTAAAATTTTAAAATAATTTAAAATGATTAATATTCATGTGAATGATATTTTGTTGCTTACATTATAATCATCGATTTTTTTACAACATAAAGAAAACGTCAAATTTATAGACATATGAAAATATCAATAAAAATGTCGATATGTTAACCAAATCTTTTTAGCTTAATAGATGAGAAAAGAATCAAACTTCAGACTTCTTGATCAGAGTTTATAATTTATGCTACTTGAACTATAGTCACTTTGATATATCAACGAAAATTTAATATCCTATTACAACGAGAATGTTTAAAAATGCAAAGCACTTTGATATATAAATGTTGCTTGGTCTAACGAGAGAGGTTTAGGCAGATTTATTTCATAATCATGAAGGTTGAACGATCTTAGGGAGTTGAAAGTTTATCAGGAAGAGGAAGAGCGTTAGTATGTTAGGAGTTGGAGGTATAGATCCTAATTAGGGAAGAATGGTCCGAAAATAACTCGTTACTTGAGACATAGAATATGATTATATGATCATTCAAAGATGAAGTTTGTTCAAAAGTAAGTGAGAATCCATAAAATATAGTAATACTAATAATAGAGTGTTTTGGGAAGAGTGGTGTGAAGTCATACTTGAGAGAGAGGGCAGGGAAGTTCCATAAAGGCTGCTAGCACAAGAGTGAGTCAGTGTTAACTGTTATGTGACAAAAGCTGCTGGTGGCATCCAATGCATTCTGCCACATGATATGGACCATATTCACTGCTGCCACACCTATGCCACCTGCCTTTTCAACTCACCTTCATTCCTCTTCCTTTATTTATCTTCTCACATGTCACAACAAAAATCAAACAATGCATCCCCTTATCTCTTCTCCCTATTTATCTATTCCACAACTCTATTTCATTTTTTTTTATATATGTAATAATAAATTGAAGCAGTATGAAAATTTTAATTTTTTATTGTAGTACTAGAGTTTTTTCTTCTTCAAATTTATCCTATATAGAAGCTTTATAAGCTTTAAACTTTAAAAGTTGTTTAACCAAGATTTGTGTGTAAGAAAATTCAAGTTTAAACATGTCGGACAATTATCTAAACTTTCAATTTCGTGTGTCGTGATTTTATATTATATTCTATATTTTAAGTTTACAAACTTATTTGTCATAAAATCGAAATATTTTAGAGTCTTAAAAAAATTCAAAATTCAATCGTATATCTTAGAGTTTTGTGAATTTTAAAATATGATAAAAATTGATTATATACAAAAATGAATTTTAGAGATTTATTAAATATTTTTAAACTTAATTGGGTTATTAGACACCAAATTGAAGATTTAGGGATCAATTAGACATTGTTTAAAGTTCACTGACCTTTTAAACATAATATTTAAGAGTCGCTTTTATAGTTGACCTAAAATAATGAGATTCGGCTTGCCTTTTAAAATTAAGGTTATATGTTTTTTTTCTTGCATCATAACATATTTTATTATTAATATGACTATTATTCCTTCCTCCCTTTCATCTCCATCGTGGTTTTCCTGTTTGGATAAACACTATATTATTATGATCAATTATCTTCTCTTGTGTGAATCTAATAGAAAATTAATCAACTAGAAACAATAATAATTATGAAGCACATGACACTGAATTTTAATGGAAAAAACCTTCCTCAAGACATTGAGTAAAAAGCTACAACTCGAAGTCAAAATCCTCACTATAATCAATAACAGGTTACAACCAATTCTCCCTATTCACAACTAAAGGCATACACAAAAGATATATCAAGTTAAATAATTTTGACAAAAATAGCAACAATAAAGAATGTTAAATTATAGAGATCTCACTTGAAGTGACAAACAATTACTCATTGTAATCGGATTCTGGGTAACTCTACAAGATGTCTCCACGACCACATTGAAGACCCTCGTATCAAGACCATGCTGTCATAATTTCAGCTCGATTAGACCTTGAAGTGACCTCCAAAAGGCTAAAATATGTCATTGTACAAGATAGCTTATTTTCAGAATTTTCTTATCTAATTTTCTCTCTGTCGTTTTTACTTCTCTCGATTTGCGTGCATATAGTCAATTGATTGGGTGCAAGGTTTTAAATAAAACCTAATAGCCCATTGGGCCTTAAATATGGGCCTTCACACATAAAGTGAAACAACCCATCAAATCTTTCCATATTTCATGTGGAGAAACTTGTCATTCCAATAGTAGATTGATAAAACTCAAATTTTTTTTCTTCTGATAGATTCTATAATTGGTATGGTAACCCTAATTGAACTTTTTTTCTATTGTTGACCCAATTAAACAAATTAACAACTTTTTGCTAATAAGTAATTTAAAGTAATTTCAACATAAAGTAATCAAGAAATTAATAATAATACTTTAAAGCACCATATTTCATTCTAATAACAAGATTATTGGTAATGGATGTAGCAATTCAAAAACTACCAATTAAAATAAACAAATATGAGCTATTGATTTTAAGAAAAATATTGAAATTAATTTCATGTAATAAACTAAAAAACAAAAAAAAATTGCAAAAATATATAGGACATAAATAGAGAAATTGACACTGAAAATTTTATAGTGGTTCGACATAGCTAGCCTACTCCACTTCCCAATCTCCTCTTGAACACTTCACTAAAAGTCTTTGACTCTTTCCACGACTTAGAATCGAACCGCTACAAGTTCTTTTTCCAGGAGCAAGAACAAATTTGATATTTTCCATGGTTGAGAATCAAACCATTATAACGACTCTTTTTCGAGATCAAGAGTAACTCTTACAATGATTGGAGATATATAGCACTTTTACAACTCTCTCAATAGAGTTGATTTACAAATTTGAACACACAATAAATTAATCATCACCGTACAATAAATCTCTTTCAAGAATTAGATGAAAAGAACAAAATTGAGGTTTGGGGAGAGCAGCAATTCGAAGCTTTGTGTTTAATGAAGGATTGGAAATAATGAAAAATTGCTATAAAAAATTTGTGAAGAAGATGAGTTTAAATATAGAGAAAAACAGGTGAAAACAAAATTTAATTTGGGTTATTGGATATTGGTTAAATTCAAATCAAAGATGGAGATTGAGTGAAAACTCCACATGTCATCTTCTAATTGGGTCAATTTGATGATTTGGTTGTCATGTCATTATCTAGTTCAATTTTTCATTAAACTTGTTTTGGCTTCACCTTCTAATTCGATCCATTTGATGATTTTACCAGCACGTCATTACCTCGAGTAATTTTTCGTTAAACTTTTTATTGGATATATCTTCTTCGCTTGAGATTCGATTTGAGTAATTCAAATGCTGTTTGATTTGTTATTCCAAGCTCTACACAATAGATATTTCAAAAAATTCAAATTGTTAGTAAATTAATTCATGTTTGTTATTATAAAATATTAATTAATTTAAATTAATTGATTTGAGATTAAAGACAAAAAAACCAACATCTTTGTCAATATATCAGATCCATTATGATCAATATGTATCTTTTCAAGCTCAAACATTTCTCATTTAGTGATGCCTCACATCTCTATGCTTCATTTTGGAATGAAATGTATCATTCTTATCAAGATGAATAGAACTCTGATTATCGCAAAATATCATAACAAAGTCATTCATCCAAAACATCTCTTTGCATGCCTATGTTGCTGCAATATATTCTACTTCAATTGTAGAAAATGCAACGCACTTTTGCAATCTTTACCAGTAAGACACTACACTACCTGCTATGTCATCAAGTAATCGAAGGTGGATTTTTTGTTATCTAGATCTCCTGTCATTTCTAAATCAGTATAACCAATAAGTATTGGCTTTCCACTTCTAAATATGATCTTCAAACTAGAAGTATCTCGTAAATATCTCATGATGCACTTGATTACCTCCCAAATATTGTTTTCCTGGATTAGACATAAAATGTTTGAAAATACAAGGACTAAATTATTGCATACTAAAGTCCAAAGACTAAATTGTTACAAAATTGAAAGTATAGAGACTAAATCCTAAAAAACTAAAATTTAAGGACTAAATTGTTAGACCAAGACTATTTTTTTAACCTATATTCTTTTAATTTAATCTACGAAAGTGTGGTTTTTTCAATAACAACCACCAGGAAAAGGAATGAGGAGAAAGTTTTATCTTACAGTGACTATAAATAAGAGATAATAGCTCTAATGGAAGTAGGCCTATCACCTGGAAATAGAGAAGTAGGTTTGTGGAAGGCATCGAACCACCATGGAAGAAGTATCTAGTAATCCAATCTTCTTGATTTATGTGGCCCTAGATAACTATAGTTCTCTTGTTTGTAGGCCCAAACTACTCAGCATAAACGGTCAACTTCACTTCAAGACTCAGGGAAGACTGTATCCTTTAAGCTTTAAAACTCTTCAATCGTTTACCTATATGCGAGCTCAATCGTGTAGACGAAGCTCTAAAGGACTAGACGATAGTTCAATTATGTAAATGATATTAAGGAGCACTAGACAATTGTGTAGGCAATAGTTGAATGGAACTAGGTGATCATATAGACAATAGCTGAGGAACTAGACGATGCAAAGTGGAGCTAGACGATCGTGTAAACGATGCAAGAGGAACTAAACAATCGTGTACATGATACTTTAGTAAAATCTAGACGATTGTAGAGAAAGAAAGAACACAAGTATTTAAGTGGTTCTGCCAAAGGCCTATATCCACTGTGCAAATAGAGAAGGTCTCTTTTATTACTTCTTCTTTAAACTTCTTTACAAAATGAATGCCTTGCTCTTTCTATCGTTAGTTACTCTCTCATTCTTTCACCTTTTATACAGGCTCTCATTTTCAACTAAGAAGCTCTGGTGGTTACAACAAACGAACAGAAAGAGGCGACAATGATAAACTGACTGCAACTTCTTTTGTCTTCAGTTCTTTCTGTAACAATCTCCACCTTTGTAAACATTCAGAGAACCTTTCCTTTCTGCTTGTAAAACTGATTTGGAGCTAACCTTTTTCAGGTAGCTTGAACCCAAGGATGTCCAAGCAACAACCAAGCTTTCTTTGAGGAACTGTCTTGGTCAACTTATCAGCCACATTATCTGAGGTATGTATTTTTACTACCTCAACTTCCCCTTTCTCAATCTCCTGTCTGATAAAGTGGTACTTGATGTCAATGTGTTTGGTTCTGCTGTGAAACTGTTGATTTTTAGACAAGTAGATAGTACTCTGATTGTTACAATATACTCTCACTTTTGTTTGTGTAATGTCGAAATCGTTTAGTAATCCCTTTAGCCATAAACCTTCTTTGACAGCCTCAGACAGAGCTATAAACTCAACTTTTGTTGTGGATAAGGCTACAACAGATTGTAGACTTGCCTTCCAACTTATTAAATTGTTTTCCCATAGGAAAACATATCCAGATAATGAACACTTCCTATCTAGATCCCTTGCATAATCAACATCAACATAACCATACATTTCATCATTGGAGGGGTCATTCTATCTATATAAGATTTGTGCTTCCTTTGATGAACAGAGATACCTTAGTATCCATTTAACTACTTTCCAATGTCGTTTACCAGGATTGGTCATGTATCTGCTGACTAAACTTGTAGCATAAGACAAATCTGGTCTGGTTGAAGTCATTAAATACATCCAAGATCCCACTGCCTGGGAATAGGGAACAATCTTCATATGAATGTGATCCTCATCTGTGCTTTTAGGACTGTTTGCAGTTGAGGGCTAAAATGAGGTGCAAGGGGACTGCCAACAAGCTTAGCACCATCCATCTTGAACCTCTAAAGAATTTTTCCACAGTATTCAGCTTGACTCGCATACAATTTGTCTTGCTTTCTTTCTCTGTTAATTTCAATGACAAGAATCCTTCTAGATTCCCCTAGGTCTTTCATGTCAAACTCTTTCTTTAAAAGAGCCTTGACTTGCCCCAAATCTTCTTTGGATCTTCCAGCTAACATCATATCATCTACATATAGGAGTAGATACACTAGTTTTTTGACGCTTTTAGAGTTGATATACACACACCAATTAGGAAGAGGAGTTGCCTAATGGATGTGTGTTTCACAACAGGAGAAAAGACCTCTGTATGATCAATAGCTTCCTTTTGTGTGAACCCCTTTGCAACAAGTCTTGCTTTGAACCTAGACTTTTAGACCCTTGGAATTTCTTCTTTGGACTTGAATATCCACTTACATGAAATAGGTTTGTACCCTTTAGGTAAATATACTAGTTTTTAGGTATCATTTAGGTTGAGAGACAAAATTTCATCATTCATTGCCTCAAACCACTTTCTAGCATCAGGGCTATTAGTTGCTTCCCCAAAACTGGTGGGTTCTTGTTGCTTAATGAAATGGCAACACTCAATACAACACTAGCAAAGTCAGATTCTAAGTACCTTGTAGAGGGCACAATGGTTCTCTTTGTTCTATCTCTTGCTAAGGAATAATTTTGTAGATCTCCTTGTGTCTTTACTTGTTCACTTAACACAAATTCACTTGTCTTAGCAATGTCATCACCTTCAACATCTAGATTCTGAGAAGAAGTAGAAGCTCATTGATCATTTCGAGGCTCCACATCAAATCTTGTGCTATTTGTCTTAAACATAGGTTTAGATTATTGCTCGGATATCATAAACATCTCATTTCTCTAAACACAACATCTTTACTGTTGGCACATCTCTTCTAATTAGGATGTCATAGTCTGTATCCCTTCACTCCAGGTGTAAAACCTAGAGATATGCATTTGACAGCCCTAGGTTTCAACTTACCTTGGCTTTGATGCACATACCCTACACTCCCAAATTCCTTCAAATGTTCCAGCTTGGGAGGCTTCCCTGTCAATCTCTCTTCTAGTGTCATCAGCTCAATGGACTGATGTGGACACCTGTTTAAAGTGTAGATTGTGTAGGACACTGCCTCTGCCAATATTTCTCAGGCAAAAAAGTAGTGGACAGTTGACAACTCACCCTTTCAAGCACTGTTTTGTTGAGTCTTTCAGTAACTCCATTTTATTGAGGTGTATACCTCACTGTTCTGTGCCTTACAATACCATTCTCTCTGCAAAACAAGTTAAACTCTTCTCCACAAAACTCTAAACCATTGTCAGTTCTCAAATGTTTAATGTGTTTAAAGGTTTGTTTTTCAATAAAGGTTTTTCATTCTTTAAATCTCCCAAACACTTCATCTTTGATTTTTAGAAAATAAATCCAACTCTTTCTTGAATAGTCATACACATAAGAAAGAAAATACCTTACTCCACTTAGCAAAGGAGAGTGTGCTGGACCCCATAGGCCAGAATGTACATATTCAAGTATCTTCTTGGTAGTATGTTGTCCTTTAGGGAAGCATTGACTAGTTGCCTTACAAAGGATGTAATGTTCACAAAACTTTAAGCCGTCTCCAACACCTTTATGAAGAATCCCTTGGTTTGAAAGAACTTTCAGCCTTTTCACACTAATATGAGATAGCCTTTGGTGCCATAGTTCATCTTCTATAGGTTCTTCATCTGTAGCCATCAAGGCTAAATGTGCCATTTGCACATCTTTAATGACATACAAGCCATTAACTTTAGTAGTCACCAACACCACTTTTGAGTCTTTAGTTATCTCAAAGATGCCTCTAACTCCTCTATATTCACAACAGATAGAGTTAAACATCCCCAATGAGAGGAGATTTCTCTTCAATATAGGAATATTCCTCACAATCTTGATTAACTTCACTGAACCATCTTGTAACTTCAAGGAAACAGACCCAATGCCAATTGCCCTGCAGGTATTAATATTTTCCATGTAAATCGGCACTTCATCCCACTTCTTGTAGGTACAAAACCACCCTTTAGATGGTGTCATATGGACTAAACAACTAGAATCTATCATCCAATCTTGAGCCTCCATAGAATTCTGCTCACCCCACTCTACAGTTTCTGCCAAGGCATCTGAATACACAAGGGAATTTTTCCCCACAGCTGCTTCTGTCTGTTTTCCTCCTTTGTTCTGTTGGTTCAGCTTTCTCTTCAAGGCATAACAATCTTTCTTCATGTGTCCAAGTTTGTGGCAAAAATGACACTTGATTTTAGACTTGTTACCCATAATCTGCTTGCCCTTCCCATTGTTCTTTGTTTTCCCTTTTGAAAACAAACCTTCTTCACCTTGCTGATCTTTCTTGCTCATCTATAATTCTAGTTTTCTAACTCTGATTGCTGAAATAATTGCTTCTATAGTGATTCTTTCTCTATCATACTTCATTACTGTTTTGACATCCTTAAACGAGTCTGGTAGGGAGTTAAGTAAGATAAAGGCTTCATTTTCTTCCCCAATGTTGTCTCTTATTGATCTAAATTCTGATGATAGTCTCTTTGATTCGTTCAAATTTTCAGTGAGGAATTTTACAACATTCATCTTATATATGAAAAATATTTCCCTCAATAAAGCTTTATTAGACAAATCTTTGTTGAGATAAGTCTCATTTAATTTGTTATAGAGATCATAAGCAGTAGTCTGGTCAACTATCTGCCTTAAAACACTATCTATAACATTCAAGACAATAGTTCCATAGGCATTTACCTCTATTGTCTTTTTTTCTGTATCTGTGAGTGTTTCTGGGTATTTCGCTGGGTTTGTGATGGCCAAAAGTGCCTTCTGCTGTCCCAATACAGTCTTGATCTTAGCTTTCCATAAATCGAAGTTTGTCTTTCCATCGAACTTCTCGATTTCATACCTGGTTGTAGCCATTCTTAAACTTCAAGATTGACTTGTCTGAATCTTTGTATGCAAGAATTAAAATCTTGGATCTGTCTTGAGTTGTTCTCTAAGCTCTGATACCAATTGTGGCCCCAGATAACTATAATCTCTTGTTTGCAGGCCCAAACTACTCAATATAAACGGTCAACTTCACTTCAAGACTCAGGGAAGACTGTATCCTTTAAGCTTTAAAACACTTCAATTGTTTACCTGTATGTGAGCTCAATCATGTAGATGAAGATCTAAGGAGCTAGACGATAATTCAATTATGTAAACGATATTAAGGAGCACTAGAGATCGTATAGGCGATAGTTGAATGGAATTATACGATCTTATAGATGATTGCTAGGTAACTAGACGACCGTATAAACGATGCAAAAAAAGAGCTAGACGACCGTGTAAACGATGCAAGAGGAACTAAACAATCGTGTACATGATACTTTAGTAAAATCTAGACGATCGTAGAGAAAGAAAGAATACAAGTATTTAAGTGATTCAGCCAAAGGTCTACGTCCACTATGCAAATAGGGAGGGTCTCTTTTATTACTTCTTCTTTAAACTTCTTTACAGAATGAATGCCCTTTCTCTCGTTCGTTACTCTCTCATTCTTTCACCTTTTATACATGCTCTTATTTTCAACGAAGAAGCTCTGGTGGTTACAACAAACAAAACAGAAAGAGGCGACAACAATAAACTGGTTGCAACCTCTCTTGTCTTCGATTCTTTCTATAACAATTTACATCCTTAAAATTAGGCCATAAAATGGTTAGCAATACACAATATTTTCTGTTTATCAAGTAATGACATCAACAAGATGAGAAATATCTGGTTTAGTATATACAATGACATACATCAAGCCTTCCAATTACTGAAGCATATGAGATCTTACCCGTATCTTCCTTCTCTTTATCTGTAGGACTCTATTTGCTACTATATATGATTGACGTGACTAGATAAAGGAGAATTGATAGATTTTTCTTTACTCATATTGAATCACTCTGTTTGCTTCTACTGTTGGAAAGGTACCAGCACACAGCGGAAGCGACGAGGATCGATAATCACTCTAATTGATTAATTTTGGCAGAAAAGAAAACATGCTCATAACAGAATTTAATGGGTTTCAAGATATACCTTTGAAGAACCTTTGAAATCTTAATGTTCAACTGCTAAATCCTCTAAATCTTTGTGTAGACCACCACAAGATCTTCCCTACTATTCTCTTAGTGCTCTAGATTGAGTTGTGTACTCAAAATAAGCTGGAATCAAAGGGAACTTAGAGAATGCTCACTGAAACAACCCAAATGGAGAACTACCCGAATTTTTCAGAAAAATTCAATCGCCTGCATCAACTTCAGCTTCACTCCAATCTCTTCAATATATTGCAGACTATCATGCAAAGAGATTTTCTACATGGGATGCAGCTAATGCTTGGAGTACTTGAAGGTTGAAGATAATGGGTTCTTTTTTAGCAACTTGAAGATGAAGTTTGGAAAAACCCATTTTTCTTTATTTATGTAATTTTCGATTTCCAAAATCTAAAAATGATTTTAAAATCATATTTAATTTCTAAAATCAAAATTTATTAATTTTACAAATTAATCTCATAAATTAATTTTCTAATTAAATTAATAAATAATTATTTAAACAATCTAAATAATTCTAATTAATTTAATATCTAATATTAAATTATTTTTTATACAAATTCATCTTCATATATTTAAATCATATTTAAATATATTTTCTCTAATTCCAGTAGATTATAAATTGAACGTTTCAAATTAACTTATTACGCTACTCTAGATCTAAACCATTTCTGAGCTAGTACGGGGACTTCATGGACCTACAGATCATGGGCTCCAACAATCCGAGATTAATCGACTAAACTCATTAGACCGATCTACCCCCATTCGTTAACTAATGGGTCACTCCACTAAAGCCCATAGTTGAACTCCCTTCACTATAGATATATTATGGCCACTCGATATAACCATGATTAGTAAGTCAACCCTTCACAGGTTGTTCGTAATAACGGCTGGGTAAAATCTCTGTTTTACCCCCAAAATTACCTCTTGTTCCTTAAGTTCTCACTGATCCCCTAGTGAACAATTGTTTTGTGATCCAATCAACAAAACCAAGTCTCTCTCAGGCCAATGAGAGGGCGGGGCCCCTTGTTCAAGACCCAGAATCAGCACTTAAGGGAACAACCTTTCTACTATTCCTAAAAGCGGGTAGGAGTGAATTCCATCTTGCGTTCTATGTCCCCATCTATCTATTCGGTCTTACCCCTGAAATGGGAGGTTTATTGAGCTGGCACTGTTGAGCCAACTCTCACCTATGCAAATCTAAGGATAATTCCAAATAAATAGGAGTTCATAGTTAGCTCAGGATTAAGGTCAAGTTACCTAGGTCATCACTTTGAAATAGTCAGTCTTAAATAGTAAACAGCGTTATAAAGTAAGAGTGACTAATTTTGTGGTCCGATCTTGTACAAACCCTTTTGCACAAGGACACCCCCACTCTTCATGTCCCAACATGAACGAATTAGGATCACTTCGTTTGTAGCACTTTACAACTCCTTGCAGCAACTACAAAGTAGGCCGCATCCAATAGTGTTACTAGAATAAGGTATCCAACCTTATTCATATACTATTATTTCATTTTGACTATTTATTCGAACCTGATCCTCCTTTATGTCTCCACATAAAGTTCAAGTACTCATCCAATAGCCAAGGGACTTTCAGGTTTATTGGATTTCTAAACATCTATTCAATAACATCTTATTGAATTTTCAGAATAAGTTCTATTGTTTACAAACCACGAGTTTTAGGACATAAAACCCAACAAACTCCCACTTGGACTAAAACTCCAGTGATAACTCATATATCCAATATATAAGACTGAGTTTCTGAGTTTTATAGAAAAATACAATAGACGAGGGCATCCCATACCCATCTTTTACCATTCGGTATCTCTATACCCGATATTTCTCCCACTTGCCCTAGGTTATCTGGTGTTCCTAATCCTACTAGGTGATTCTCAAACACTTTAGTCAAGAGAATCATTGTCAACATTGTTAAGTATACAATAGGCTTTTGGATAAAACTATATGGGGATTGCATCTTATTCTCAATAATGGCCAGGAAGCACACATTCCTCCCACTACATTAAGGTACTCACATCTCTTTGAGTAAGATGTATCTGACCTGTCTCAACAACTCTTTATTAACAGTCAAATCTAAAAAAAATTTAAACTTTCTATACATTGATCGAGCCATTTAAATATCTGAATATTTGCAAATGGCTTTTAACAATCTGATTCATAACAGAGGTTGCTAAAACAAAAATAATTTCTGAAAATGAACATTTCATTTATCACAAAAATATATACAATTTGTTCTTTACAAGATTTTACAAAGGTAGTAAAATCAAGCAACAACTTCTCCCATTGGATGAGCTGAGCAAATGGTCTCACGAACTAGTTAGCCTGATTACCTTTCTCTGCTTTCTTCTCAATAAGATACTGAGGGCAGTTTCTTCTCCAATGCCCTTCTTCGTTGCAGTGAAAACATTTCCCTTTATCTACAACGTTATCCTTGCCTTTCTTTCCAACAAGTTTCTTCTTCCTTTTCCCTTCTTACTCTTCGAAGAGGAGGCAACATCAGGCTTGGAGGACATTCCCCTCTTCTCGACAGTAGTAACATTTACTTCTGACAATAGACCTTTTGTTCTCAACATTGTCTGGTAAGCCTGTACCTCATTCAGTAGAGTAGTCAAGTTGTATTCGATTTTATTCATCAATGCATTCGTACAGAATTGCAGAAAACTCTTCGGAAGAGATTCTAGAATAAAACCAACTTGACTTCTCTCCTCCATGACAACACCATTTACCTCTGCCATTTAAAGTGAACCATCATGTCCAAGACATGTTCACGAACATCGTCCCCTCTTTCATGTAACTGTTGTAAACGTACTTGACGGCATCATGCCTCAGGGTGAAGGACGGTTGTCCAAACATCCCTCGCATAGATTCCATATTCTCTTTGGTAGTACTCATATCCTCATGTTTCTTTGCCAACACACTAAATAAGTTGGCGAGGATATAAGCATGGGTTTTATAATTAGCCCTGACCCATTTTTCATTACATCCCGAACATTTTGTTTGTGTTGGAGCTAGGAATGGCAGGACAAACCTCAGTTAAGAAAAATCGCAAATCGTCTATCACAAGTATCGTGTTGAAATTTGATTTCCAAGTTTCATAATTATCTCCGATAAGTTTATCCGACGTCGATACTTGTATTATTGAACTCATCATTCTGAAATTTTAAATCCAATCAAGTATTAGCAATTTTAATAATGTACCTGAGATTATTCTTTTGCAACGATACTACAACAAGACATTCTTGTCTAAATACTATCTCCAGAATAACTCATATTCCGATAGTCATTTAGGTACCGCTTTTGGTCAGAAATTATTAACACTTAATAATTCTGTAAGTGTAGACTCGCCATTTTAAGACATCAGAGATCACTACGACCTAAGAAATCCTATCCATTTCTAGAGCTTGAGTTGTTCCGAATCCTATGTGACAACCCTCCGTGGGGATAGCCGTCGTTAAACGACTAGCAAAGAACCGCTTAAAGCTAGCCAGCAGGCGCAACATAGGAATCTCATGGACCAAACTAACGGAAGAGATCGTAGGATATGTTGACACATTTCCTTCAACCACTTACTCTGAACTACTTCCCCTGTTCACCTTGATATTGACGCATACATCTGCTTTCCGTAGGGAGGTTAGTTCCAGGGTGACACATAGCGTCATATGAATCTTACGGTGTGAACTATATGGAGATTTGGTAGTTGAAATTGTACACTTGATTTCTGTTTGAACAACTTCCCCTTTTTCACCAGAGTCTAAATTTAAGCTAAAAAAAATACTTTCCGTATGGAGGTCACTTCCAGGGTGATACGAAGTACCGCTTAAATCCAGACTGTGAACTCTTTGGGATGCGAGAGCTAAGAACAACATATCGTGTATGTTATTAATCTCCTGCTGAAGTTTTCTAATAACTCGATCATATAGAAGTTATTGACTATCACTAAAGTGTTCTATTTTATTTATCTTTTTTTTTTTTTGGTAAAATTATACTTAGGTTCTTTTCTAACTAATAAAAACAACCCTAAGTCTATGTGGTTTATCCAATTATAACACTTATAAATGGACTTAAACCTACGATGTCGCGGTAATAATCCCACATTGCACACGAATACTCATAAAATCAGTTACCTGTTGGGATTGGTGTCCTAATTCTCCCAGAGTCTCATTGTTTTGTAAAGATGCACATTGTTAAATGAATAAAATAAATGTTATTTACTTCTGGCATTTACTCATATCCAATAAATAAAGCTCCTTGGTTATCTTATGTGAACTTAAGCATGTATATGCGATATACAAGTGGATCATGCCTTAACTGATAACCTAAATCGGTCTGTAGTATAAGGATTAAGGTGGAATACCTGATCCTGGTGACACTACGGATACGACCCAGTTTGTAGAGGTTTGCAAGTGTTGTAAACTATTACAGATGGTTGATCCTAACCATTCATGTAGAGACATGGAGTGGGGGTATCCTATACAAAGAGTTTGTATAAGACCTGGACCACGAGATGACTAGACTCTGTATATAACGCTGTTGATACTAGAGACTTGCTTCTCACCTAAACGACCATAGGTGACACGACCTCAATCCTGAGTATTTTATGAACTCATACCTTTGAGGGCAGTCATTTGATTAGTATGGGTGAGAGTGGCTAGATTGCCAACTCAACATGCCTACCTTTTTAGGGACTTGTCTGATCTGGGAGCTGGGAGCTCAGTCCACAATATGGAATTCACTCATTTCTCGAAGCAGGGATAAGTAGAGAGATTGCTCCCTTAAGGACTGATTTCGAGGTTTTAACATAGTGGCCACAACTTTTCTTTGGAAGACAAGACTCAGTCATAGTAGGACTAAGATTTATGTTCATTAGAGGGATCAGTGGTACTTAAGGAGAAGGGGCATAACGGTTATTGGCCTAGCTGTACTTACGAGCGATCTGTGAATAGTTGTCACACCGCTGATTGGTTAAGATGGACATATAATATATCTGTAGTGAGGAGGGTTCAATTGTCGGTCTTTAGTGGAGTGTCTGGCAGTTAACGGATGGTGGATTCCGTGACTAGAGAGTTTAGTCAGTTATTCACGTACGGTTGGAGCTTCGGATCTATAGGTTCATGAGGTCCCCTTGGTAGCTTGGATTAATGTTGAAGGATCAAGTTCTTGGTTTTGATTTGAAATGTTCAAATTGACAAGAGGTATCTTGATTATACATTAATAATCGGTATGATGTATGAGATATATCTAGTGGAGGATTAATGTAAATGAGATTTACATTAAGTACCATGGAATAGGAAAAGAACTATGGTTTATATGTTTCATGAGATGAAATATTAAAACTATAGGTTATAAATATAGTATGATAAGTTGGTTATCATTTATGTTTATAATAATATTNATGGTTTATATGTTTCATGAGATGAAATATTAAAACTATAGGTTATAAATATAGTATGATAAGTTGGTTATCATTTATGTTTATAATAATATTAATTATTAGATAATTAATACTTTTTCTTTTAAATAACCAAAGTAGTGGATGGTTATTGATCATGGTATCCGTGAGTTTAAAAGGAAATCCGTTTGTGGTGCTTTGGAGAAGTCCATTCGTGGTGCTGTGAAGGCCGTTCGCTGTTGCGGAGGAGATCGTGACCAAGGAGAACGTTGAGGACAAGCGCGAAGTGTTCGTGTTGTGTTCGTGTGGTGTTGTGGTCGTGTAGGTCAGGCGCTCATGGTTGCTGTGATCGATCAGAGTGCGTATCGGAGCGTGGAGACGCTTCTACCGTTGTTAGTACAGTTTTTCCCTCTGTATTTTTATTGTCCCATGCTGTAATTTCTCTGTAAATTGTATAACCACTTGTATTGAAGACAATTGTAAATGATTTTTTCATTCATGATTGTAATTTGGAATGGTCTTACTTCCGCTGCTCACGAAAATCTTGAGTTCAATTTCCTTTAATTGATATCAGAGCCAGGTTCTCTGATATTTCAAATTGCAGTCCCTAGGTCTTAGAAATATTTTAAGAAGAGACTTGAATAAGACTTAAGGAAACTTTGGTATATAGGATTTGAACGAAGTATCCTTGAGAAATCTTTGAAAAGAACATTGCGGTTGACTTGCTAAAGGAATATTTAGCTTATTCTTGAGGACAAGCATTGTTTAAATTTGGAGGTGTGATAACGGGAAAAAATACACGTTATCATAGTGCTAAGTTCTTAAACAATATTGGATTGCGTTGCTAAAACATGTTAAATTGTGTCCATCAAGCATCAATTTCATAATATTGCGGTCGCATGCGTTCATCGTATATGAACAGTTAATTTTAGTGTTTTTATGCAGAATATGCGTTTACACAATGCAAGAATTGCGATCATAGTAAATCGTTGGTCGAGCGCAACATCTTCGCAAGGCTTTGCGGTGATCGTGTTCGCAAATATTCGCTCGAGAAGAATCGCCGCAACTTGGTCAAAGCAACATGGTGGGCGCATCTGGATGAAAGGCTAATTAATCACGATGGGATAGAAAGCTGATGACAGTCGAATTTGAATTAAGTTGCAGCCGATAACGATCACAAGTACATTCAGCTTTTCGGTGACAATTATTCCGCACATTAGTCAGGAATTTAAGTCGTCCCATTTGTACAATCATGAGAGAGAAGTCGCCTTTCACCCTGGATGATCTATAAATACCAAGGGCATTTTTCAGAAAATGGGCCAACCAGTTTAGTAGTTAGAGATTTCATACTTCAGTTCGCTCGTCTTTGTGCAAAATTTTCCTTTCATTTTAAGGCGGAGCAAGAGAAGAGTGGTGACGCCGAAGATCACTTAAGGAAACTCGAGAGAGAATCTTGAGGCGAAGAAGCAAAGAGCGGGCCGACTCTCGCGAGAGTGAGATTATCTTTTGAGCACGAGTAGAAATCAGTGTAAAAGCCTGGGCAACAAAAGATTACTTCCAAGCGCTTTATTCTATACTTGCATTGTTATTTTGTACTTCATCTTCATATTTATACAATGGAAGTTCTATTTCTACATCTGTTCACTCTCTTAGCACGCATGAGTAGCTAAACTAGTCGAATGGGTTGAAGAAAACTAAGTTAACATGACCTAGGAAGTTCATTGCTTGCGATTGTCTTGTTTTATGTTGAGACAAATACCCTTTAGAGCTACTCGAGAGAGAGTCTAAAGAAAGAACCTAATGACTCGAGAGAGCTAGGTTAGAATCTGGACTCGAGAGAGCAAGATTAGAATTGCATAAACAAGAGATAGGGACTTAGAGATAAGCTTTTTTCGTCATCTTGCATCACATGCATCCTAGAGATGGGAATGATATTATGTGGTCGCCTTATTTGTGTATGTGTCATTTCGTCATCGCATAAATAAGAATAGAGGCTTATGTATAGGTCCTATAGACTTAACACATATATCGCATGCATTCTAGCCTTAGAAGTCATGGCATTCGCACCAAGAGGTGGTTTACTGTTGTATGCATATTGCATGATCGTATAGCATGAACGCATCCTAGGAAGTGTTAGCTGAAACTTTTCTCAACCCGTTCACTGCATACTCATCACATTTCCCATTTATCAACTCTTTTCAAAGTCCGCCACAATTGTTATTTTTCTTCATCAACACAATCAACAACAAACCAACAATTTATTTATTTGGTTACCACAAGGCTTTCATAAAAATTACCAATGCAATATGTTTTCACAAGTCCCTGTGTTCGACCTTGCGTCACCTAACCTCTACGATTTCTCTCCAGGAATCATGAGGCTGGCGTTAGATGGATCGAGGTTTGAAATGAAACCGATAATGTTGCAGATGATTCAGGCTGCTGGGCAGTTTGGAGGAAGGCGTGGTGAAGACCCGCACGACCACCTCTAAAGCTTCATAGAAATCTGCAACACTTTTGTGTTCCCAAATATCTCAACCAAGGAAGTTCGACTAACTCTGTTTCTATTTTCTTTGTGTGATCAGGCGAGGAAATGGGCATATTCTCTTAAACCAGGAGAGATAACTTCGTGGGAACAGGTGGTGGAAAAATCTATGAAGAAGTATTTCCCACCAACCGAGAATGCGAGGAGAAGGAAATTAATAACAAATTTTGAATAGGAAGATGACGAATTGCTCAACGATGCCTGGGCGAGGTTCAAGTGGCTGGTAAGAGACTGTCCACATATGGCTTACCAGACTGCCTACAAATGGAGATTTTCTACCAAGGATTGAATCCCTCTTCGTAGACCGCTGCCAATGCGGCAACCACTGGTGGTCTGCTCGACAAAACATATGAGAAGGCTAAGAGTATACTTGATTGCATTTCCAAAAATCATGAGGATTGGAGGGAAAGCGATCAAAGATTAAGAATTAAAGATAATGACGCAAACAATAGGGCCATCGCATCCCTGCAAAGTCAAATGACTGCGATGATGAGTTTGATACAAGGCATCGAAATCAATAATACAGGAGCGAAGAAAGGGCAGGTCAGCGTAATTACTCAAACGACCGCAAGTTGCGTCATTTGCGGAGATGCGCACCCGATGGAAGAATGCCCAACAAACCCACAGTCGATGTGCTTCATGAGAGATAACCCCTATTCCAATACATATAACCTCGGGTGGAGAAACCACCCCAATTTTGCTTGGAAGAATCAACAACAAAATTTTCAACCTGTGGCACAAAAAGAAGGGCCACCCGAATTTTTCACGCAAACAAACGTTCCAGCACATAGCCAAGCTAGCAGCTCACAAGCACCGCAAACTTCGTCCTTAGAAAGCTTGTTGAAGCAATACATTGAGAAAAACGAATCAGTACTTCAGAATCAAGCTACATCTATTAGAAATCTCAAAATTCAAATGGGACAAATTGCGGGCAAGCTAAAAAATAGACCGCAAGGAGCGTTGCCGAGCTCAACTGAGCTCCCTCGTAATGTTGAGGGTAACGGGAAGTTTAGTAGTCTCCTTGCTAAGCGATAACATGACTGCGAAAGTAGGGGAGAAGCCCATTGTGACCAACTTGAATGCGGTGACAACCGAAGTCCCGTTGACCTATAGTTTGGAGAAGCCTAAGAAAATAGACCCAGAAGTTGCGTCCACCCTTAAGCCTCAACCACCAGTAACTCTGCAAAGATTGAAAGAGGAACAAAATTAGGAAGAAAATATCGCAATAGTGGCTGCAGCGCAAAATGCTATGATCCCACCTAAAATGGGCGACCCAGGAATCTTCACGATACCATGCTCTATCGGAGGGACCTACAGTAGCCAAGTACTATGCAATCTTGGGGCAAGTATAAACATAATGTCGCTATCAATCTTTAAACAATTGAATGCTGGCACACTCACGTCTACAAACGAAACTCTCTTGCTTGCAGACAGATCTCGAATACATCCTGAAGGAGAGTTGAAAAATGCTGCAATCTCAATTGATAAATTCATCCTGTCGGCAGACTTTCTCATTTTGGATTATAAAGGGACGAAAATGTGCCCATCATATTGGGACGACCATTCCTGTCAACCGGTCGCGTTCAAATTGATGTGTGCAAAGGAGAAATTATGATGAGTATTCATGGGAAAAAACTCCGGATTAAGGCAGTAAAGATCTCAGAGGACAAAGAAAAGAGAGAAAAGCCACCATTGACATGAACAAACCAGCTTGGGATAAGTGGTCCCTGAGTATTATATGATTCAACCTCATTAGGGACGCAATCCTTTTGAATATCCTTTTCCCACATCAAACACTTCATGAACTTTTATCTTACTCATTATTATCTATTATTGCAATTACTTTGATTTACTGACTATCTATCTACACTATTCTAAAAAAAAATAGTTGTTTTGTTTTAAATCATTTGACCCTCTCTTTGTTTGTTTACAATGATGAAGGCACAGGATTGCAGAGATGTTACTTGAAGCAACAAATTATCTCACTCTATCACCGCAATCCAAAAAAGAGAGATCGCTGCAAAGATGGATGCGTCAATACACAAATGCAGGCGACAACACAAATTTGGGGGTGTATTCTTCCTTATCTTTATTTCAAATTTTGTGCTATCATATCGCATGTTAGTTTTAAAAGTATTATCATCGCATCCTCTTTGATTACCGCAATCATTTGACATAAATAACTTTTGTAGGTTACCGCCTGTTGTTTCTTTGTCGAGTATGATTTCAATGATGAACAACATGCTTCTATTTCTTTCGTATATACTAGAGTCAACTTAACTTTAAGACAGTCACCTCATAAAATATTTCTAGAAGTTACGGGTTTGCTAGCTTTCTTTCAAACTCTCTTTACGAAGCTTTCTACGAACATCGCATGACTTATCTCAATCTTTTGGCAATGAGGACATTGCCGCATTTTAAATTTGGGGGTGAGGTATTTATTTTCGACCTTGCTTTTTTCGGTCAATCTTGCATCACATGATCCTAGAGATGGGATGATATTATGTGGTCGCCTTATTGTGTATGTGTCATTTCGTCATCGCAATAATAAGAATAGAGGCTTATGTTATAGGTCCTATAACCTTAACAACATATATCGCATGCATTTCTAAGCCTTAGAATCATGGGCATCGCACTCAAGAGGTGGTTTACTGTTGTATGCATAGTGCATGATCGTATACGCATGAACGCATCCTAGGAAGTGGTTAGCTGAAACTTTTCTCAACCCGTTCACTGGCAATACTCATTGCACATTTCCCATTTATCAACATCTTTTCAAAGTCCGCCACAATTGTTATTTCTTCATCAACACAATCAATCAACAAACCAACAATTTTTATTTATTTGGTTACCACAGAGGCTTTCGATAAAAATTACCAAATGCAATATGTTTTTTCACAAGTCCCTGTGTTCGACCATTGCGTCACCTAACTCTTACGATTCTCTCTCAGGAATCATGAGGCTGGCGTTAAGAATGGATCGAGGTTTGAAATGAAACCCGATAATGTTGCGATGATTTCAGGCTTGCTGGCGTGCCAGTTTGGAGAAAGGGCCCCGGTTGGGTTTGGGGAAAAAGAAAAATACAAAAAAAAAAAAAAACCCTCCCGCACGAGCCACCTCTAAAGCTTCATAGAAACGATGGGATAGAAAGCTGATGACAGTCGAATCTGAATTAAGTTGACAGCCGATAACGATCACAAGTACATTCAGCTTTTCGGTGACAATTATTTTGCACATCAGTCAGGAATTAAAGTCGTCCCATCTGTACAATCATGAGAGAGAAGCCGCCTTTCACCCTGGATGCTCTATAAATACCAAGGGCATCCTTCAGAAAAGGGGTTAACTAGTTCAGCAGTTAGAGATTTCATACTTCAATTCGCTCGTCTTTGTGCATAATTTTCCTTTTGTTTTAAGGCAGAGCAAGAGAAGAGTGGTGACATCGGAGATTTCTCAGGGAAACTTGAGAGAGAACCTTGAGGCAAAGAAGCAGAGAGTAGGTGGACTCTCGCGAGAGCGAGATTATCTTTTGAGCACGAGTAGAAATCAGTGTAAAAGCCAGGGCAGCAAGAGATTGCTTCCAAGCCCTTTATTCTATACTTGCAATGTTATTTTCTACTTCATCTTCATATTTATAAAATGGAAGTTCTATTTATACATCTATTCAGTCTCCTAGAATGCATGAGTAGCTAAACTAGTCGAATGGGTTGAGGAAAACTAAGCTAACATGACCTAGGAATTCTATTGCTTACGATTGTCTTGTTTTATGTTGAGCCAAATACCCTTTAAAGCTACACGAGAGAGAGTCTAAAGAAAGAACCTAATGACTCGAGAGAGCTAGATTAGAATCTGGACTTGAGAGAGTAAGATTAGAATTGCATAAACAATAGATAGGGACTTAGAGATAAGCTTTGCACGTTATAATAGAGATAAGCTCTATTATAACATTTATTTGGTTACCGCAAGGCTTTCATAAAAATTACCAACGCAATCTATTTTCACAAGTCCCTGTGTTTGACCTTGGACTTACCAGGAAACTCAAAGGAATTTAAACTTGGATTCCGCTGAGGAAACTTGAGTGCACAACG
Source organism: Benincasa hispida (assembly GCF_009727055.1). Lineage (NCBI taxonomy): Eukaryota > Viridiplantae > Streptophyta > Magnoliopsida > Cucurbitales > Cucurbitaceae > Benincasa > Benincasa hispida. Next base: position 34,332,709 of record NC_052354.1, on the reverse strand, counting down.
CAATTTCATCAACGCATATCATCCATATTTCCACTTCAATAAAAATATGAATCACTAAGCGATCGTGCACTTCAGGCTTCATTGCTTAGTTACGGTACACGATCATATTGTGATATCTAAACGATCATTTGGGATTTTCTAGACAATCGTATAGTAACACTAAACGATCGTTTAACTCTGGGAGCGCTGGTAAGCGATAGAACGAAGGGTTTTTTTTATCGTGTAGACGATCACGAGGTGCTTAGTACATAATGGATGGTTGAAGAAGCGATGCTTTGCCGAGCCGGTTCAAGAAGCCGTTCGCCATGTTTCAACGGGACTTCCTTGTCTTTGTAATAAGATAGGCTTTTCCTTTTGTGTTTTAAAAGTAATATTTACCCGTTCATCAACTTTTATTTCTTAATACTGTGATGTATGGTACTTATATGTCAAAGTGTTTGTCATATAGTTAAAAACCCAACTTAGGTTGTGCAATTACTCATGCATCATGTATTATAATGTTATAATAATTGCATGAAGAAATTACTTGAAAGCATGTGCATGCATCATGGAAATATAAAGAGTTATAATTTTGCATGCATTGAGCATTATCAATGCATCATCTTCTATTATAAATGTTATAGTCTAATAGGGTGAATGGAAGCATATTTTGCCTTGTTCATTGCGGTTTTATATAAGTGTTATATAAAAGAAGTAGCAATGAATGGACAATGCATTGAGCATGAACACAGGACCATTTAATAAACGTTATGAATGCCTTGCATGTGTTAGCTTCGCATTGTTGTGGTTGTTTTCGTTCATAAGTGCTATAAAGGAAATTAGACCTAAAAAATCAAATAATTCAGAGTTGCATTGCGAAATTAGGGTGAACTCAAGTTTTTTAAAATAGTTTTTTAAAATGGAGTTGAATAAAAACCGAAGTTCAAGTGGTTCTAAAGAGTTTATTACCTAGATTAATCTTATAAAATTAAGTTTATTAGGATTATTTGGTTGAAATAAAAGATTAATTTTTTAAACCTATCTAATAATAGACTTTTGTCTAAGGTGGGTTCTGACTAGGCTGGGGTTCTTAAGTTGACGGAAACATAACACCCCTACTGGAAACCTACCTTGAAAAGTGAATTTAGATAGATTTTCAACAAGCATGCGATGCTTTAGTCAAAGACGTCCGTTAATGAGTTTAATGGATGATGAATCAAAAGTTTGTTCAACTATCCAAGTAAATGTTCTCTTAGGAAAAACCTAAAAGTCACTTAGTTAAAATCCTTAGTCATGTTTTTTCTAAAATAAACTAAAACCCTAGGTTATAAAATACTCAGTGGGACGAGGAGGCATACAAGATATGTCTATGATTCCACTATGTTTCGCCCCATATGTTCACACCGTGAGATTCATGTTTGGCCTCGAGATGCCCAGGATGCATCCCCCTTCAGATGGTGTTTGCATGAGTCAATATCAAGGTGGACAGAGAGAGTATTTATAGTAAGTGGGTGAAGGGTGTGTGCTAACACGTCCTATAGTCTCTGTCATTGGTTCACACCGTGAGATCATTCTGTACGCCCTCGTGTCGCCTTCGATGTGGGCCCCTTCGGATGGATGATAACTGGAAGAAATGAGAAAATGCAGTGATAATACTTAGCATTTACGAAAAATTGAGTTTTGCATCGATTAGCACCTAAATCCTCATTAACCCCAATATTATGCATTACTCCATGCCAAAGTGTCTATTTTTGTAGCTATCGCAGGAATCAAACGCATGCATTTAAAATAAGCAGTTGCAGACAAATGCATGTGCGGAAGCCAGGCAATTGTAAACACAAATGCATGGGCTAAAAGTTGGATCGCATGCGTCCATCGCATGGAAGTTGCGGTGACCGAATGTGCCCATCACATGAAAGTTGCTGTGGTCAAGTGAATGCGGCGATCAATTGGAAATTGCGGCCATGGAGTGACAACCATAATAAAAGGACGATAGCAAGATGCGTAGAACGTGTTGATGCTTCAGCTGAATCAAGCTCGGACGCATACCTTGGGAGTATCAACAAGATAAGACGATGTGACATTGCCCATACCGCGACAAAACCATCAGTGAGCTATAATGCAATCATGATAGCTGTCGACGTTTAAACTCTATAAATAGCCTTTGGACCTTCATTTCAAGATATCCGAACTTCTGCCTCAAGACAGAGGTTTGAGATCACAGATGAGAGCTTGAACAAGATTTTCAGTGAGAATTCTTCACCTCCACAAACAAGACCGAGTGACGACCGGAGCTTTCGCCAGAGATAGAGCTCAAAAGAGACATCTCTACCATTCATCCATGGCACCACCGACAGCTTTGACGCAGAGTCCTTCATTTCTCTTCTAATCTCTATATTGTATTACATTTTAGCTTAAGATATTAAGACATTTTGTGATTAATGCAAATCTTGATTCCTTCATTGTTGTCTTCTTCATCATCTTTATCTCTACCATTGTTTATCTTCAACGTTTATTTATCAAAGGCGATCGCATACTTAATCGTGTAGCCTAGAGATAGGACACATGTAACAACCTACCGAGAGGTGTGTGTTGTGCAAGTATAGTGAATTAATCCTCTTTGCTTGGTTAAAGGCTATAGCAACGCTTGTCAATAGGTTGTTGCATTGCTTGTCTATAAGTTAAATAGCCACGTCTAACTGCCTGAGAAGGTAAGAGATGGAACGCACTAAAGCAAAGTTCGCATTTTTCTTAGAGATAGGCACAATCTTATGCTCGACGCAACCATGCACTATAGGGATATAGTCATGCAGCTGACCACCGAGAGGTGTGTGATGGTTAGTACAATGATCTGGGATTATTCGGGTGATTTAAGATAATAACATTACTATGTGTTAATGGTTGTTGTGTCTCTACCTCATCGCAAGTCTTCTATTGCTCAATCTGTTTAGTTAGGAGTAGGAGTAGTGTGTAAATTCATTAAACTTCTTTTTATTTTTATTCATCGCCACAAACGCATTGCTTCACAAGCATTATTGAGTGACAAGTCCCTGTGTTCGACCTCGGATTACCCAAGAAACTTGCGTTCGCGTTATACATGGCACGAGCGTAAGAAAACTCGTGATAGGAGCGCATAGTCATTGCATACTAGATTAACGCATCTTCATTCTGACGCATGACCTCAGACGCATGGGTGCAAACACATAAGCCATGTCTCACGCATGATTACATGTATAACCCCATCTGTTCCTAATAATAATAATTTTTCTACCAACAATTTAAAAAAAAAAAGGAAAAAAGGAAAAACAGAAAAAAAAAAGAAGAAAAAAGAAAATATAAAAAAAAGAAAAAAGAAAAAAATAGAGAAATCAGGACCGCTGCCAATGGGTTTTGTGCAATTGGTTAATATCAAGGTGAACTTCAGAAATGGATAGGGTTGTTTTAGGTTTTGCCCCAATCAAATTTTTTCCCTTCGGATTGGCCTTTTGGGACGGGCCTGTAGGGCTTAAAATGACGGGTCACACTTACGAGAGGTTGTTAAGTAAGTTAATGATCTCTTGGCCAAATTAATGATGGCTAGTCATTATAAGAGCAAGAGTTGTTCTGGTATAATGACCGATTGAGACCTTCTCAATTCCGAGGAGGGATAACTGACCTCCCTTTGGCGATTTTTTTCCTAAACTTTTGAAGCGTCATTGCGAAATTAGATGTCACACAGGGTTCATGTTAGTTTTGCTAAAACCTTATTAGATGTTGTTTTGTTTTACAACGGGTATTTGCTTAAAACCTAACGTAGGTCAATGTGTTTTTCTTTTCAGCAACTCGTTAATATTTCCATTTAAAGCTTTTAAAAATGACCGATTTATTAAATTGGAAAGAATCATGTAAAACGAATTTCGTGGCAAATGACCTCCATCCCACTACTCTCCAAAAGAGGAGACAAGACAGTAAATATGATTTATTAGTCTTGGAGATATGTCTAATAGAGAATGATGATTTTGCCTGGATCCTAGATTCAGGTGCTACCAATCATGTCAGTTCCTCTTACCAAGGATTTAGTTCCTGGCAAACGTTGCCACAGAGAGCGATGACTCTTCAAGTCGATAATGGTGAGGTTGTTTCAACTGTTGCTGTAGGCAGGCTGAAGTTATTTGTTGACAAGAAACGTTACCTGTTACTGGATAATGTTTTTGTAGTTCTGAAACACAAAAATTTATTGTATTTAAGCTATAAGTCCATGCCATAAACTTAGTGACATTGATATTATGCGATGATATGCGATACTATTTCTAGATATGCATTATTAATGAATGTTCTTGTAGTATGTTGTACGTTGTCACAAGTTTCCTTGCGTTGAAACCAAGTATCATTTCACCGCAAGTTTCTCGGTGTGATCTGAGGTCGAACACAGGGACTGTTTGAGGTTATTGCGTTACATTTGTGATATATACAACCAGGGGTTTTTCAATTTATAAAAAGATTGTGTGTACAGGTATTTGAAAATGCGATAAAGTAAAGGTAAGCGATAAAAATGCGATAATAAAGTAAATTGCGATAAAATAAACCTAAGCTATGATGATACAAGATACAGGTTACATGATACAAGATATCGAGGTTGAGACTAACTATGAAGAATATATAAAGATCATGTTCTGCGGTGGCAAGTCTTATGTGTGGAACAGAAAGAGAAAAGATAATTAATACAAACATCGCAAGTTCCTTAATTGCGTTAAAGACATAAGTACGGTTCCGCTTTTCCCTTGGTGTACACCTCTCGGTGATCGGCCACGTTCCCACATCTCTGTAGTGAAACAGGGACAAACGTAATGAACACAAGGTTGCTTCCATCTTTTGAAGTACTTCTTTCTTTAGTTAACGCATTCTTCTAACCTTTTCTCGACAAATCAGAATGACATCTTCACTTCTACTCTCACAGGTGAAGATGTCGTCTAGCATGTTTTAGCTAAATATATTTATTTCTTTAGCACAGATTAAGTTACTTGTTTAATTCATATTAATCACCAAGGGATTAAGAAAACATCATGGAGGAAATGATTTATGGAGGAACGAAAATAGACAGAGAAGTGGAAATGGAAATGATCAAGACATTCAATAATACTATTTACCGTCTGATACATGGTTGTGAATGAAGAGATTAAGAAGATGAAATAAAATTGTTGAATGAGAGTTAGAAACAAATACAAATAAGCGTCAACGTCTTGGCACAGATCTGGAATGGAGAATTGCTTACCGGCATTGATGGAATGAATGGAAGGATGAGCTTCCCTCTCAGGCTTGCTCAACCGGTAGAAGAGATCTAAGTACAGAGCTTCTCTTCCCAGATTTCCTCCGATCAGCACTCAGATCAACTCTCTCTCAATAGCCTCGTATCAATTATCTCCCGTATCAAGTATCTTTTTCAGTGAATTCTTTGAGGGTATTTATAGTTGAATGCTTTGACTCTCGGACTTGTGGTCCCCACTTTATTGTTATGGAAAGTCCGAAAATGGTGGAATAAATATTCTTTCTGTTATGCAATCAGTCCATCGAATATGCACAGTGGTTAGTTGTACACGTGTCACAATTTTCCGCATTTGCATTACTCATTTGCATCTATCGATCGTGTGTCTGCATGCGGTGTTGTTTTTATTACCGCATGCGGTTGAAGTTCAGCTCTGGATCGATTGTCGCATGCGCTGTCATTGCATTGATCGTCTATTCATTCCTGAAGATGGGCGCAATGCGACGTAAATGCGTTAATCTTTCTCTCTTGAGCCATGAGCGCATACGGTGACTTGATTTCCTGCAAAACAAGCTTGAAATATTCTTTCCTACCATCGCAATGGTGTTAGTGGGTGTATTTACGATTTGTAATTATTGTATTTCTTAGCCAATTTTTATACAATTGACGCAACTTTCCTCTCTTTTGGCCGCAATATCTAAATAAAGCAATATAAATAACTTTTATTTCTACAAGTTATCACACCCCCAAATTTAGATATATGTTTGTCCTCAAGCATATCTTCTACTAAGGCAAAAATGCTCAGTTCCTATCCTAAATTTTGCGTCGATTGATTGCTCCGAATGCTCCATTTAAGCACATTACTTAACAATGCAATTTCCTTCTAACCTTGCTAATAAATATCAAAGCCCTACTTTATTCTTCTATATAACAAATTTCTGCTCAAAAATGCTTTTCTAGTTTTTATAAATAGAATGTTTACCTCTTCTTTGTCAAAACAACTTGATGCATCTATTTGCGGTGGTCAAACTTTGCATCATTTATTAGAGACCGTTGACCATGGTTACACCCTTGGTTTTGGCTTGTTCCCACGGGTGTCATGAGAATATCCAACTACGGTTATGTGCCAATTCAACTGTAACTCATGATATTCAGAGGAGTTGTCTCTTGCATTCTTTTATTTTCTTTTGCATTTTTCTCTTTTCATATTGCGTTGTTCTTGGAAACCTACCTTCGGTTTGGCTTGCTCCCATAGGTGTCATGCGAACATCCAACTACAAGTAGGTTCCTTTCACAACTAACTCTTATCAAGTTGGAAATATTATTATTATTATTATTATTATTATTATTATTATTGGTTGGAAGCTTGGTTGGGAAGCTTGGTTGGCCATGGATGATAAGGTGAAAGAAACTGAAAAGGTCGCTAGGGTTTCGGGGAAGAAGAAAGCTTTGGATGCAATGGCGCTAGGGTTTTTTCAGATTGCAAAAAGAGGTAATGTGTTCATAGATGGGGAAGTTCCTATTTATAGGTTGGGCCTTAGTGGGCCCAACACGATTTTCACAAGCGGCAGGCCTCGAGACACTCAAAAGGCCCACCATTCAACTTCCCTCATTTATGGAATTTTAGAAAAACGTCCTTTTGTCTACAGACTTCATCATTTCATTGGAATACAGAACGATTGGACTTCTCAATTTTACAAAAAGAATTATCTTTAATATTTTATTCGAATGGACGCAAGGAAAGGATTGACGCAATGTGTTCACCAACGAAAATGCATCTTCGCAGAGGACGGGCAACAACGCATGCATCCCCGCAACACACCCCTTAACTAAACACATTTTTGGAGGATCGGGCGCATGGTATTGCTACCAGCGCAACACTACCTCAACATAGTGCATTTTGCTAAGGACGGGCAAAGGACACATACGCGCGCAACACACCCCTCAGCTCAATGCATTTGAGTTGAATGAACGCAAGGCGCCTCTTGTTGGTTTAGGATGCGTCCATTATTGCCATGTATATTGAATGTGTTTTATTTTATTATATATAAAAAAAATTATATATTTTTTTTATTTTTATTTTTAAGAGCAACGCAAGTTGCTATGACTTGTGGTAATAAATTTTCTTATCATTACTCAATCATTCACGAATTAAAGAATAACGCATTAAATACAGGAAAGTTAAAGGAATTAAAGAAAACATAGAAATAAATGCAAGAGAGTAAATGAAGAATAAATTCATCAAATCATGAAACAAATTAAAGGAAGCAATAAAGACAAAGTTCAAAAATTCATAAAGACAAGAATTAAAGAAAGCATTTAAACATAGATGTGAGATATGGACTGAAAGATGATTTTCTTTGAATAAGCGCAATCCACACCTCTTCAGGCAGTCCAGCTTACCTGCCTAATGTCCTAAGGACATTGCTCCTTTTCATGAGATCCTGGGGCTTCGGAGTGATTGGGCAACATACCAGGTGTTCTGTTTCTAAGCTCAGAAGCCAACTGACCCACTTGAATCTCTAAGTTTCAAATTGAAGACGCCTGCGCCTGCATCACTACGTCATTTTTGTCCATATACTGTTTTGGCAGGGCCTCCAATGAGCTTCCAAAAGTGTTTGAAGATGAGGTTGCGGATTATGCGATTTCCTTGGTTGCCCCTGATTCAAGTTATGGTGAAAAGGATGAGGGTTCCCTCGACTGAAAGGGTTAGGATTCCCTTGGTTAGGATCCCCTTGGTTAGGATTCCCTCCCCAACCGAAGTTAGGATGGTTCCTTCAACCCGGATTGTAGGTGTTGCTGAAAGAGTTGTTTTGGATGGTGCATACTTGCTGAATATTCAATGGGCACATTTCTACTACATGAGCCCCTCCAAAATTAACACAACTTATTGCGGCCACTTAAGCAGGTGCAGCAGTTGCGTTGATTATTGGAGGATGGCTCCTTGATTGATTGCCATCGATTGGAGGATTGAGGTCACTACGGCCATCTGTGCGGCCAGTGTCGTCATTGTCTCTGCAAGGACAATGGCAGTGTCATTCTTTCTTCTTTCAGAGCCTCTGCCTCCATAACCATCATCAATCCAATCATCCATGTTCCGCAATATGCGGTCAAGGATGACCTTGGCCTCGGTATACGTCTTGTCCATAAAATCTCCCATCGTGGAGTCGTCAGCAACAGCCTGCATTGATCTGTTCAGGCCATTGTAAAATGTCTCCATCAGGACACAATCGGGTATCTTGATATGCGGGCAGTTCTTCACCAATCTTCAAAATCGTACCCAGGCGGTGTTCTGGATCATTTGGAGCATGACCGATTTTATTTCGAACCTTGCGTTCTCCTCTACTGTAGGCCTCGAAATTCCAGGCGAAAAATCATACAGGTTGGACGCCGCTAGTTCTTCATGGGAATGTTGCGATCAGTGACAAGGAAGACTGGGTCCTGCGTTGGCCAAGAAAGGAAAAAGAATTTCAGGGGACAGAATTTTCTCAATTCCAATCGACTAGGCGTATTGTGGACTCCTGACGTATACGAAGAAGTGTGGTTCGTTCGAGAAAAACCGCCATGAGCGCATACAGTGACTTGATTTCCTGCAAAACAGACTTGAAATATCCTTTCCTACCATCGCAATGGTGTTAGTGGGTGTATTTACAACAATTTGTAATTATTGTATTTTTTAGCCAATTTCTATACAATGGACGCAACTTTCCTTTCTTTTGGCCACAAAATCAGTATAAATAACTTGTATTTCTACAAGTTATCAAGTTCCTCATATCAAGAGGAACTTAATCTCGGTTTCTTGTCTCATTGAACAAGGTTATACCTTCTCTTTTTCTAAGAATAAAGTGTTTATTTTCAAGAATGGAATGGAGATTAGTTATGGTTCAATGGAATATAACTTATATGTACTAAGGCCATTAGTCATAAAAGCCTTGTTTAACATTGAAATGTTCAGTACGGCAACAACAACTAAAAGACCAAAAGTTTTTCAAAGGAAAACACCCATCTTTGGCATCTAAGGTTAGGTCACATCAACCTTAATAGGATTAAGAAGTTGGTGAAAAGTGGACTTCTAAAGAGTTTAGAAGAAAACTTCTTGCCAGTATGTGAATCATGCCTCAAAGTTAAGATGACCAAACGACCTTTTACTGGAAAAAGTTACAGAGCCAAGGAAGCCTTGGAGCTTGTACATTTAGACCTCTGTGGTCCAATGAATGTTAGAGCTCGAGATGGGTATGAATATTTCATCTCTTTCATAGATTATTATTCAAGGTTTGTATATCTCTTCCTGATGTAACGTAAGTCTGAAGCTCCTTACAAGTTCAAGAAGTATAAGGCTGAAGTTAAAAACTTGTTAGGTAAGATGATAAAAACACTATGATCTGATCATGGTGGAGAGTATATGGACCTCCAATTCAAGAACTATATGATAGAACATGGGATTGCATCCCAACTCTCAGCCCCTAGTACACCTCAGCAGAATGGTGTATCAGAAAGGAGAAATGGGATCTTGTTGAACATGGTTCGGTTTATGATGATATATGCTCATCTTTTAGACTCGTTTTGGAGTTATGCAGTGCAGACTGCATGTTATATCCTGAACAACATTCCCTCAAAAAGTGTTTCTGGAACACCAATTTAGTTATGAAGAGGTTGTAAAAGTAGTTTACGCCACTTCAGAATTTGGGGTTGTTCGGCATATGTGCCACATGTGCTAGTGACTAACCTAAAGAAGTTGGAACCACGTTCGAAGATTTGCCTTTTTGTAGGCTACCCCAAGGAAACGAGAGGATGATACTTCTATGATCCAAGTGAGAACAAAGTGTTTGTTTCCACTAATGCTATCTTCTCGGAAGAAGATCACATGAGGGATCATAAGCCATGAAGTAAGCTCATTTTATGTGAGATCTCAAGTGAGACTGAGACTGCTGAGGGTTCAACAAGAGTTGTTGAATAGGCCGACAGATCAACAAGAGTTGTTGAGGTCGGGACGTCTAGTCAACTAGCTAAAGAGTTGAGACTGCCTCGACGTAGTGGGAGGGTTATGAACACCCCGGATCGCTACATGGGTTTGACTGAAGCCCAAAACATCATTACGAATGATGGGGTCGAGGATCCATTGTCTTTTAAGAAAGCAATGGAGGATGTTGACAAAGATGAATGAGTTAAGGCCATGAACCAGGAAATGGAGTCTATGTACTTCAACAACATCTGGGAGCTTGTTGATCCACCTGATGGGGTAAGTCCTATTGGGTGTAAGTGGATCTATAAGAGAAAGAGAGGTGTAGATGGAAAGGTGCAAACCTTTAAGGCTAAGCTCGTGGCAAAGGGTTATACCCAGGTTGAGGGAGTTGACTATGAGGAAACTTTCTCAGCTGTTGTCATGCTAAAGTCTATCAGAATTCTCCTGTCCATAGCCACATTTTATGATTATAAAATATGGCAAATGGACGTCAAGTCTGCCTTTCTGAATGGTAATCTTGAGGAGAGCATCTATATGACTCAAACAGAGGGGTTCATAGTTCCAGATCAAGAGAGTTTGTAAGCTTAATAGGTCTATTTATGGGCTGAAACAAGCATCTCGATCTTGGAACATCATATTTGACACTGCTGTCAAGTCGTTTGACTGTGATCAGAACATTGATGAGCCTTGTGTTTACAAGAAGATCCTCAACAGCTCATTAGCTTTCCTAGTACTGTATGTGGATGATATTCTACTCATTGGGAATAATGTAGGATATCTAACTGACATTAAGAGTTGGTTAGTTGCCCAGTTCCAAATGAAAGATTTGGGTGAAGCACAGTATATTCTCGGGATCCAAATCATATGGGATCGCAAGAACAAACGGTTAGTCCCGTCTCAGGCATCGTACATTGATCAAATGTTGATCAGGTACAGGATGTAGGATTCCAAGAAGGGTTTGTTACCTTTTAGGCATGAAATCATTCTTCTAAGGATCAATGTCCTAAAACACCTCAAGAGGTTGAAAAGATGAGACGGATTCCCTATGCTTCTGTTGTAGGAAGCTTGATGTATGCAATGTTGTGTACCAGACCCACATTTACTATGCAGTAGGGATTGTCAGTCAATATCAGTCCAATCCAGGATTTGATCAATGGACGTCGGTCAAGGCGATCCTCAAGTATCTTCAAAGAATGAGGGACTACATGCTTATGTATGGAGATAAGGATCTGATCCTTATAAGTTACACGGACTCTGACTTTCAGACCGATCGAGATTCTCGTAAATCAACATCGGGGTCAGTGTTTGCTCTGAATGGAGGGGCTGTAGTTTGTTAAAGCATCAAGCAAGGATGCATCGCAGACTCCACTATGGAAGTTGAATATGTAGCGGCTTGTGAAGCAGCTAAAGAGGCTTTTTGCCTAAGGAAGTTCCTTACAAATTTGGAAGTTGATCCAAATATGGATTTGCCTATCACTCTTTATTGTGATAACAGCGGAGCTGTGGCAAATTTGAAGGATCCTCGAAGTCATCGTCAAGGTAAACACATAGAACAGAAATATCACTTGTTTAAGGAGATTGTGCGTCGCGGTGATGTGATAGTCGAGCATATCGCATCGGAGAACAACATTGTTGATCCCTTTACAAAGGCCCTCACGGCTAAAGTGTTCGAGGGTCACCTAGAGAGTCTGGGTCTGCGGAACATGCGACATCTTGTCTAGGGCAAGTGGGAGATGATACTGGGGTATACCCTAGTTTATTGTATATTGTAAATTTTTATATTGTATTGTACATTAGTCTCCCAAGTCATTAGGACAAGTGGGAGATTATTAGGATTGGTGTCCGAATTCTCCTGGATTCTCGTTGTTTTGTAAAGATGCACATTGTTAAATGAATAAAATATGTGTTATTTACTTCTGGCATTTACTCATATCCAATAAACAAAACTCCTTGGTCATCTTATGTGAACTTAAGCATGTATATGTGATATACAAGTGGATCATGCCTTAAGTGATAAACTAAATCGGTCTGTAGTATAAGGATTGAGGTGGGATACCTGATCCTGGTGACACTACAGATACGACCCGCTTTGTAGAGGTTTGTAAGTGTTGTAAACTACTACAGATGGTTGATCCTAACCATTCATGTAGAGACGTGGAGCGGAGGTATCCTATACAAAGAGTTTGTATAAGACCTGGACCATGAGATGACTAGACTCTGTATATAACGCCATTGATACTAGAGACTTGCATCTCACCTAAACAATCATAGGTGACACGACCTCAATCCTGAGTGTTTTGTGAACTCCTGCCCTTGAGGGTGGTCCTTTGATTAGTATGGGTGAGAGTGGCTAGATTGCTAACTCAACATGCCTGCCATTTTGGGGGCTTGTCTAATCTGGGAGCTGAGAACTCAATTCACAATATGGGATTTACTTCTTTCCTGAAGCAGGGATAAGTAGAGAGATTGCTCCCTTAAGGGCTGATTTCGGGGCTTGAACATAGCGGCCACAGCTTCTCTTTGGAAGAGAAGACTCAGTCATAGTAGAACTATGATTTATGTTCACTAGAAGGATCAGTGGTACTTAAGGAGACAGATGTAACTGTAGGGACATAACGGTTATTGGCCTAGCTGTACTTATGAGCGATCTGTGAAGTGTTGTCGAACTACTGATTGGTTAAGATGGACACATAATATATCTGTAGTGAGGAAAGTTCAGCTGTCGGTCTTTAGTGGAGTGCCGGCAGTTAAGGGATGGTGGATCCCGTGACTAAAGAGTTTAGTCAGTTATTCACGTACCGTTGGAGCTTCGGATCCACAGGTCCATAAGGTTCCCTTGGTAGCTTGGATTTATGTTGAAGGATCAAGTTCTTGGTGTTGATTTGAAATGTTCAAATTGACAAGAGGTATCTTGATTATATATGATATAATCGATATGATGTATGAGATACATCTAGTGGAGGATTGGTGTAAATGAGATTTGCATTAAGTACCATGGAATAGGAAAAGAACTATGGTTTATATGTTTCATGAGATGAAATATTAAAACTATAGGTTATAAATATAGTATGATAAATTGGTTAACATTTATGTTTATAATAATATTAATTATTAGATAATTAATAATTTTTCTTTTAAATAACTAAAGTAGTGGGTGTTATTAATCATGGTAACCGTGAATTTAAAAGGAAATCGGTTTCCTATTTTAAAAAAGAGGTTTTTACAGAAGTTTGAAAAGAATTTTGAGTTTTCTCTCCGATGAAAAGAAACTCACGGAAGTCGTCAAGTAAATTCAGATTTACTAAACAATGGCTGGGCTAGGTAAACGATCGTGCAGGTGCTAGCTAAACAATCGTGCAGTGTTTACTAAACGATTGCATAGCTTTGCTAAACGATCGTGTAGAATCGACCGAGCTAAACGATCGCATAGCTTTTGCTAGACGATCGCATAGTTTTGTCTAAACGATTGGGCATCAACCTATACGATAGGTCTCCAACTTTTCCCACTTGCCCAGTCGTGTACGCAATCGTTCTTTCCTCCGTTCGTCTGCCTCACACCAAGTCCGAATAGAGCCCACCCTCTGGATTCTCACACCAAGAATACCAAGGTCACCTTGTTGGTGGTGTCAGACTCAACTCGACACCGTCGAGGTTTTCCAGAGGTCGTTCGTGCTGCTTTGGAGGAGTCTGTTCGTGGTGCGGTGGAGGCCGTTCGCTGTTGCGGAGGAGATCGTGACCGAGGAGATCATTGAGGATGAGCGCGAAGTGTTCGTGCTGTGTTCATGTGGTGTTGCGGTCGTGTAGGTCGGGCGCTCGTGGTTGCTGTGATCGATCAGAGTGCGCATCGAAGCGTGGAGACGCTTCTGTCGTTGTTAGTATAGTTTTTCTCTCTGTATTTTTATTGTTTCATGCTGTAATTTGTCTGTAAATTGTATAACCACTTGTATTGAAGATGACTGTAAATGATTTGTTGATTCATGATTGTAATTTGGAGTGGTCTTTCTTCCGCTGCTCACGGAAATCTCGAGTTCGATTTCCTTCATTACCAATACTCAATTATTTGGCTATAATCTCCAGGTAGGAGGTGTTCCATAGATCATCAACTTAAATACCCCCAGCCTTCGACATGATTATATACCGGTTGAGTTTGTAACCCTAGTTTTACATGTTTAACGACCTATTTTAACTATTTAAAACAAGTGGTTAACCTATGTGAGCATGCAACTGTTCTTCGTTATGGATTTTAAATGTTTAACCTAATTTTTTAACAACTTATAAAACTATAGACATGCTAAGCATCCACAACATACAGGCATTCAATATTTAATATAACCATTATATTAAATACAAGAAACCCTAACATGCATACTATATATTGTAACAAATTATAACATACTTTCAATGCATGTTGCATGCTTCCTACGGTGGGATTTTAAATCTAAATAGAATACTGTATGCACATAAAAGATTTATTTAATTATAACATACATCCAATGCATAAATAATTAAACACTGGCTGATATGATTTTAGTTTTGGCAAAAACAAGCAAACAAAAGTCTAACTATTACAAAAATAACTTCAACATCGCTCGAACCGCTCCAAATCGCTTGAACTGGATCTGAACAGTCTGAACCGAACCAGCCACAAACCATTTGAAGCTGAACCGAACCAGATCTCAATACAAAAATTTGGAGGTAATTGTATTTGTTGTGACTTTTAAATTTTAATCATATTGTGCTTAACCATGCATGACATTAATTCTTTTAAATTTGTTAAGGGGACACCATGCCACTTGCCTATAGGATTTCTAGATAATATTCTCGTTGATGATGATGTGTCGCGTTCTATGTTCTACGGTTAAAGTACTAATTGACATTGTCATGGGAGAAGATTTGCCAATACCAATTCTTGTGAAGGGAAAAATAGACTCTTTAAATCAAGCGATGGGCAATTTCGTAACATGGCCTCGTGAACTTGTAATTATGGCTGACAAGGAAAAAGTATGTCTCTTTTCAGTATATGAGTTCGGTTATTTATTATTTTTCGTACTTTGAATTTTTGTAACTTTCGTTATGGTAGGAACATTCAACAATTAAGAGTGTTGGCCACTCCTCCAAATATACGGACACCAATGGCACCATCAAACTCTTCAATTGACATGTCATACACAACATGAACGATGTAGACATGATCCGTATCAATTTGAATGAGCACATATCTGGAAGAGACAAATTTTTTTTTTATTTAGGCCGTTTTGATCTGATTCACTATTGCAATATGGTTGAAATTGGTTATATGTGTATATTGACATAAATTGCGTAAGTATTACTCATCTAAATTCACAATCTTCATATATATTTTTTTCATGTTTAAATAATAACATTTACTCTATTTAGGTATCTTTGGGATGAATGTGGCCTTGATATGACCAAGAAGATTTTTATAATTGATCATGCAAATATATGGCCATATGTGAAGTCTCTAGATCTTCAATCTAGAAATTTAGCAAACCAATTAGAATTGGCTAATTTGGACCAATTAATTCTTATTCCATATAACATAGGGTAAGTAAATACAAATTCTTTAGTTATTTTTAATTTGCATTATACGCGTACTAATATTTCAAAATTGTTGCTTATTATAGTTATCATTGGATATTTATTGTAATCAAATTTTCAAGAAAATTAGTTTATATTTTGGACTCTATTCGAAGTAAGGTTCAAGAGGATTTTCATGGAGTTATAAATATGTAAGTGTAACTGAACTTTATTGGCTCTTAATTCAAGTATTTATGTTTGACTAATGTTTTCAAACTATTTAGCGGATTGAAAACATGGCAAGTCAAGCACGATTTCCAACACCATCAGTCTTCTCCAAAATGGAAATCTATAAAGGTAAATTTTCATTCATTTTTCAACAATTTATGTTCATTCAAACATAAGAATAATTGTTTTCAACTTCATATGCACTACCCCCGTCAATTAGATTCTATAGGATGCGGGTACTATGTGCAAAAGTATATATACGAAATAATGCATAATCCTACTACTCTCATTACTAGCCTCGTATGTAAATTATTTATTTTTTATATACTAGTTTTAATTTAATAAATGATGTAAACTTATGTTGAGTTTATCTTTCTTTTTTCTTTTTTCTTTTTGTAGTTCAATACAAAATATGCATATATCTAAGGAGAGATTGGCATAATTCGAATACAATGGGCAAGTTTTGTTGGACGATTTGTGTAAGGATGTACTTCTTGTTTTTTTATCTCAGTATAATGTAAGTACTAGCTTAGAATGAATCTTGATGAGTTTTGAGTAAAATATGCAAGTTTAGAATGAATCCGAAATACTAGTCATTGGTTTGTGGATAGACGAATTGTTCTCTAACCATGATCTTTTTATTGGAAGATTTATGTATAATTTTTTTGTTTATGGGTATTTGGTGTAGGTATTCATGGAAGTACTAATTGATATTTGTGAATGGGAGAAATGATTATTAATATTATAGAGGTGGTTGATATTTCTAATTGTAGTTTTGGAGAGACGGGTGCTTCCATATGAGTGTTGGATATGATAATTATAATTATTGTTCTATGGAAATGTGTTATCAATTATAAATGTTGGTTAGTGTGTTTATTTCATATTTGATAAGTACTTATATAATGGATTGAAAATATTAATTTTTATTTGTGGATAAGTTATTATAGAAGTGTGCTTCATTGTAGGTAACTTTATATTTAGTTTTGTGGTAGAGTGTATTGTTCTATCTATTGTTATATTTCAAGTTTGAATTTAGTGAATTTATCGGCAAAAGACAAATATTGTTGGCTTGTCATGTATAATATAACAAGCACGCATTACAATGAAC
The DNA here is from genome assembly GCF_009727055.1 of Benincasa hispida. Classification (NCBI taxonomy): domain Eukaryota; kingdom Viridiplantae; phylum Streptophyta; class Magnoliopsida; order Cucurbitales; family Cucurbitaceae; genus Benincasa; species Benincasa hispida. The sequence continues at coordinate 34,315,651 of NC_052354.1, read as the reverse complement.
AATTTTTATATTTTTTAATAAAAAATAATGACGGATATTTCCTAACATAACACGAGACATATAATGTCGTTTTTAACTTTTTGACCAACATTAAAAATGGATTAGACAATGGCATTTAAAAAAACGGACAATAATTCTAGGTTTTGATGTCAGTTTAAAACTGACATTAAAAGGCTTTAATGTCGGTTGACAATTGACATTAAAGCCTTTTAATGTCAATTTTAAACTGACATCAAAACCCAGAATTCTTGTAGTGGGCCTCGATATATCAATAGCTTTTTAAAGAAACTTCACTAGGAACACGTATGCAAGGCCCATAATACAAGAGTGGGAATAATTTGGACGTTGAGAACAATTTGTAGACCAAAAAGCCGTCGATAGGGCAATATTTTTCAAAATTATTTATGGAATTTTTCTTGTTGTCGAAGATACGGTAATATCATATCATACTTTCTCGTGAGGGCATTTTTGGGGCTCATTTTATTATAGACTTAATAACTTATATAGTCTTTTGTAAGAAAAATGGATATAGACTTTTGAAATGCACAAGAAATAATTTCCTCCAAATTATTTGCTATCTTCTTGTCAAACTTCCTTGTTCATGTTTACCAAACAATTTTTTCCCTTTCCTTAGCTTGCTTTGAAAGTTGTTTGTCTTTCCATGCTCCTATTCCAACAAATTCTTTTTTTCAATTTTGTTGATCTCTCAAACTATCTTTATTAATGTCTAGTTACACCTTTTATATAAAATAATCAAACTCAACTAACTTCATGTTCCGCCAACTTAAACTTTGCTCAACTAATTAAAGTAAGATCAACATCTACCCAAAAGGAGATGTGTGTGTGTGAGTGCACGCGTGTGCATGTATGTGCGCGCACGTGCATGTCCATGTGCCTGTATGTGTGTGGAGAACTCTTAACACACTCTCTCACTTATGGGTTTGAAATAGGGTTGTTTGAAAAATAAATCAAAATATTTACAAAATATGGCAAAATTTTAGAACTATCAATGATAGACACTGATAGACTTCTATCAGTGTCTATCAACGTCTATCATTGATAATTCAAAAAATTTACCATATCTTGTAAATATTTTCAATAGTTTCACTACTTGAAATAATTTTCCTTTGAAATATATAGAAGGTCCACCAAGTGGAAATGAACGTTAATTAGTTGGAGAGAAAATAATATTGCAAGGGTTTGAACACATGAACTACCTACTCTGATACCATGTTAAACTATCGATAGACTCAAAACTTAAGTTCGTGGGTGAAAGTAAACTTAAAAGATTATATAATTTGGCATGGTCAATATCATTCATTTTGAGCCAAATTAGAGTGAAAACTTTAAAACTTGAGGCATTAATATTTGGGAGGCATTAATATTTGGGGTGGAAAATAATAAATGAAAGTAGGCATCAAGGGAGAAATGCATGGGTTCCATAATTAGGACCTGAGAAGGATAAAACGTAAGACTTGGGAAACTTGCTGCAAACTAATTGAAGACAAAATCATGTGGTGGTTCGATTCTACACAGCTGTAAGATCCAATTGGTGTGTGGGGAACACACTTATTTTTAGAAATGGAACTTGTTTGGGCAACACAATAATGCAATAATGTTGTAGATTTCTTCCACTCAATATATATATATTATATACATTATGGTGTCTCATATTTGTCATATTTACATTATGCAGTAATCTGAACAATTTTTCTAATAGTAAATTGTTTTTTCTCTACTCGTCTGTTATTGAAACATGTAAATCTCCATGTTGATTCTTTATTGTTTACACTTTTCTGTGTATCTTTATTTGTCGATTTCATAAGATAATGACTAATCTTTTCCTTATGGATGCAAAATTTTCAAAGAAAATTATGATTCTAGCTGATTTTGTCTTGATCACTTTCTTTTATGCCGGGATGCGAATATAATTTCACATCGAGAACTTTGGCATAGAAGAATAGAAAAGCAAAATCTAATGAGACATGGATTGTCCTAACATTTTACTTATGTTTTTTTTTTCCATTCTTCCACTACTTTTTCGGTATGATTTTCAACTGTTTTTTTAACACATTTAAATTCTTATTAAAATTTTAAGAACATAAACAATGTTTCAATACTTATAATTTTTTTCAGAAAAAAGAAATTAATTTTAGTTTAGATATTGAAAATGTATTAATATATATATATATATAACAAAAGAAAATGAATAAAATAGAAAAACATGGTTGAAAGTGATTTTTGAAATGTTTAAAATCACTTTTGTCATTTTTAAAATCGTTCTATAATATACTTTTAATCATTCAAATACAATCATGACGATATAAAAATTTAATTTAAAAATGTAAATTTAAATATAATATTAATTTTGAGTGTTTAAAATTACGTTCTAAAATGATTTTAAGAATTTTTAAATCTCTCACAAACATAGACTAAGTATTTCTAAGCTCAAATTTCAAAAACAAAAAACTAAAATAAAAAAGAATTTTAGCAATATATATAAACAAAGCAAGACTTATCAACTAAAATCAAAAAGAATTTTAGCAATATAAATAAAGACTTATCTTTCAAGGCAACATATTTTTTCTTTATTTCCTTTTGGAAAAGAAATCATTATTATATTCAAGTTTTGAAAGAATAATTGTTTGTGCAGTGTAAGGTATTTTCCATGATGGGGAATAATGCTCACTTTCCATGGAATCCATTGATTAAAATAAATAAATAAATAAATAATAATAATCATAATAATCATAATAATAATAATAAATTGCTAAATATAAATAGTAGATTGTATATGGAAAACATACTATATGCAATACATTTGATTTTCAAAAAACTAGGAAAAAAGTTTTTTTTTTCTTCATAATAGAGATTGAGTCTTCTTAAATTAATATTATTCATGCCAAAAATTTTGAATGGAAATAAATTTGTCATGCAAGAGCTAGAGCTTTCTTCGTAAAAGAGAAAATTTGCATGTGAAGTCATTAAATGAAAAAAACAAAAATTTGTTTTCCTAAGTATTTCGATTTAGTTGGAAATCATTGTATCTTTTTAAATAAATATTGATAGTTGTGATTTTATAAAGATCACTTGTAAAACGAAGTAAAATAGTATTTGGTAAATTGAAATTTTAAATTAAAAAATTAGTAATGGTGTTTTAAATTTGTGTAATTTAGTTATATGAGTTAAAATAGAATTATTGTTTTAATTATTTTTCCATTTTGATATTTTAATTTATAATTTATTATAATATAATTATTTAAAGGATTATGTTCAAATTTAAGAAAATGAGCAAACTTGTTTACAAATATAGCAANAATATAATTATTTAAAAATTTATATGATTTGACAACTCATTTTGATTAATCTAAATTATTTTATGAAAGTTTTAAAAAAATAATTGTTATAAAAAATTCAATCAATCAAAACTCGAGAATAGACATAATGATGTCTATATAAAATGATAAATTTGAAATTCGTAAACGGTCAGGCAAGGTGTAGTAGATTTTTAAGAAAGTTAAATCTAAAATGAGATATTCTATTAGCATTTGTAGTCTAGAATAAACTAAAAAGTGATCATCAATAGATTAATAAGACCTCAATTGATAATCATTTGGTTTTTTAAAATTGTATATATTTCTTCCAATTTTTTACTATAATTTTCATCTTTCCTAAATAAAAGAGTTGAATTTCTAGTCAAATTCCAAAAATGAAAACAAATTTTTAAAAACTACATTTTTTTAATTTTTAAAACTACACTTAATTTTTCAAAACATTAGTAAAAAGTAAATAAAAAGCAAAGAAACATAGAGGCATATAGGCATAATTTTAAAAAACCAAAAACTGAATAATTACTAAATGATACCTAAATAATTCATATCACCAAATAATCGAGCTAGTTAAGATTTTTCTATTATCAATTCTTACACTTGCGAACTTAATCCAAAATATTCCTTAACAGAAATGATAATATGGAAAAGGAAAATATTTTTTATCATCTCTAAGATATATAATTTCAACGATATATATTAGGGTTTGTTTTCAAATATAAGAAAATGAATCAACTTATTTAAAAATACAGCAAAATGTTAGTGTCTATCAGTGATTAACACTGGTAGAGACTGATACACATCTATTAATGTCAGTGGTAGATGTCTATCACTATCTATCATAGTTTATCATTGATAGACAATGACGTTTTGCTATATTTGAAAATATTTGCAACAATTCTATCATTTAAAATAATTACCCTATATATTATCGATAGATTCATTTTTTTTAGTTCAATAATACGTGAAATAGAAAATTTGAATTTCTAACATTTTGATCAATAGTACATAATTTATATCAGTTGAATTATACTCATAGTACTTGTTAACTAGCGTTTCTTTCATCCTATCCTTTTGAGTATATTTTAATTGAGAAAATAATATTGTAATGTTTAGAAGGAAATTAAGATTAGTGGATACATTATTATTCTTTAATTAAAGGTGAACCTAAACAAAACCAAACACTATTATATAGAATATTATTGTGATGTAAGATGGACAAAAAGTGATCAATTTGCACGGGCAAAGGTACCTATGAATTATAGAATGCGAAGTTGGAAATTTCTAGGAAATTTCGAAGTCGGTTCGATGGTATTCTTTTCTATTTTTTCTTTTAAATTTTTAAAGTAATAATGATATATTTAAAATTAAATTTTTATGGTCTTTTTTGAGATGAAAGTATAATACCATAGCTTTGAGTTTGATGTCTATTTAATTTGAAAAATAATTCTTAAGTATTGTGTGTCACAAATCATTCGACTATTGGTAGATTAATGTAAAAATGATGTGGTGGTTAAGTTGTTGATGATAGCTAAAGTTGATTCTTCCTCCATGAAAGATCTCCTTAGTTCGACAAAGAAATATAGGAAAGTAGCCTTTTTGACAATGCTCTTGAATAAGGTCCTTATGTAGTTGGATGGACCAATTGATGATGTTAGTATTAGTGAAAAACGTCAATGGTGGAAGGAAGGAGAGAGAAATATAATGTAAAAAGAAAAGGAAAGAGGAAATACAATCACTAAAATGTATTAAATTGATATATTTTTACTAAATTGTGTGAAGTACGACCAACAATTTAATCGTCGCATCATTTTTTTGGTTATCAATAATTGGCCGAATGAGTTCATGGACCATTTATAACTATCTTTTCTAAACTTCAATAACTAAAGGGTCGCTCCTTTTAAAATTTCAAAAGCCAAAAAATATATCAAACTTTATATTGAGAATGAGGAACAAAAAAGTTTTAATTATTTAAACCTCGTTTGGTAATCATTTGGTATTTAGTTTTGATTTTTGAAGGATAAGTCTATAGACATTACTTCCATCTTCAACTTTCTTTCTTAGTTATCTACTTTTTCCAATGGTTTAAAAGACCAAGCCAAAATTTGAAAACTAAAAAAAGTAGCATTTAAAAATTTATTGGGCTAGTTGTATAAATAGAATTTAAGCCCAAAATAATAGAATATGTAGTACAAGGATAAAATAATTGCATATATAGATCAAAAAATGATAAAAGACTAAAAAACTCATGCCTAGCCACCATTTTTTTCGCTTCTTCCCGGTTTTCTCAAATTAAAAGTTATCAAAAGTTAATATTTCAAGATTATATTAATTTTTCTAAAATTGAAAGTTATCTTTGATAACAACTATCATCGATAGCAATTGATAGAAGCTATCAATGATAGCAACTAGCAATTGATAGAAGCTATCAACGATAGTAGCTAGCAATTGATAGAAGCTATCAACGATAGCAGCAATTAATAGAAGCTATCAACGATAGCTTTCAATTTTAGAAAAATTAATACAATCTTGAAATATTAACTTTTAATTTTCTATCAATTATTATTAGCTATCATTGATTCACTTTCATCAATTGGAATCAACATTGAAATATTACTACTTAAGGCTATCAGTACCTATCAATGATAGATTTATAAATAGTCATCAACATTGAAAGAAGACCAACAACTTTGATTACCATAGTAGTTATCACTAATAATCTTTTATCATGGCTATCACTGATAGCAGCTATCAGTCGTTATCACTAATAGACTTTCATCAATTAGAATCAACCTTGAAATATTAACACTTAAGGTTATTAATGATAGATTTCTATAACTGGTTATCACCTTTGAAAGAAACTCAATATATAGATATCACTTAAGTTTTATCACCGATATCACTAACATCACTCATATTGTGGTTATCAGTGATAGCTTCTTACACTGATAACTTCACTAATAAGATGCTATCAATGATCTCATTGATATCATGTTATCAGGGATAGTTCTCTATCACCGATAACGTGCTATCGAGTAGCTTCTATCATCGATTACATGTTATTAGTATTAGCTTTTATCACTAGTAACATGCTATCAGTAGTAGCTTCTATCAATCATAGTCACTGAACACCTTTTTGCCCATTTCTTGTCCTTCCCAAACATTTATAAGTCTCTTTTCTTTTCAATGATAGCTTCTACCACTGATAAACATGCTATTAGTGATAACTTCTAGGCATTCCACTTACATTTTAGTTCGAGATTCAACTTTATTAATTAAATTCACTAAGTTGACTATCAATGATAGATTCTATAAGTGGCTATTAACTACGAAAATTATAATCAAAGATTATACAATGATAGAAAATATTAGATAGACTTTCATTTGTTATTTATATTTATTATTTGTTATAATAATCAAACTTGATGATTGACTTGTTGGTGTTAAGTCACTTATGAATTGAGTACTTTCAAGTCCTACGTACGGAACTCAGCCTCATAATACTTGTGAAAAAAAGGGGAAGAAGAAAAAATTCAGAAATTTAAAAATAAGAGAAAGAGAAGAAGCGGAAACTGAAAAAAAAAGAAAGAAATTAAATAGAAAAAAATGAAGCAAAAAACTGGACAAATGAAAGAAAAACTAAAAAATGAAAAAGAAATGGACGAAGCAAATAATCAGAGAAAGAAAAGAAAATAAAATAATAAAAAAAAGATAAGGGAAGAAGCAAAAATCGGAGAAAGAGAAGAAAACAAAAATAAAAAAAAGGAATGAGCAAGAACTGAAGAAAGAAAATAAAAATAAAAAAAGGAATAAACAAGAACTAAAGAAAGAAAATAAAAATAAAAAAAGGAATAAGCAAAAACCAAAGAAAAAAAAGAAAAGAAAAGAAAAAAGGAAAAAAGAAAGAAATGAAAGAAAATAAAAAGTAAAGGAAAGAAAAAGAAATGGAAAAAGGAAAATGAAGAAAATAAAAAATAAAGAAAAGAAGCAAAAATCGGATAAAGGAAAGAATAAAATAAAAAAATGAGGAAGAAGCAAAAACTGAGAAAGAAAATAAAATGAAAAAATGAGGGGGGAGGGGAAAGCAAAAATCAAAGAAGAAAAAGAAAATAAAAAGACTAAAAAAAAGGTGTACAACAAGATAAGACAAACGAGGGCGAAATTGAAAATTAAAAAAAAAGTTTAAAGATTAACTAGTCAATTCATCCATATTTGCAAATATTTTAAAGATGTAATATATTTTTAGATTTTTTCTTTTATTATACTATGTATTACAAATATCCAAATTTATTTTTGTTTTTGGAATTTGGCTTAGAATTCATCCATTTACATGATAAAGATGCAAATCATTGTAAGAATTGAGGCTTAATTTCCAAAAACCAAACACAAAAGATGAAATGGTTACCAAACGGGACCTTAGTTTTAAGTTTTTGGTTAATGAAAAATAAAGTTATATTTCGTAGTTAGAATATCACTTTTTTCGGAGAACTATTAAACCTTCATTGTCTAGAAGTAAATGTCATAATTCTCAATTCATAGAACTATTGGACACTCCACCATAAAGAGTAAACGACTTGGAATATAACCCTTTTATGATTTTCCTTTTTCGCCGTATGCCGATAAACCTTGCTAAAATTTATGGCACGATCTCCACCTACTTGGCTCACTGGAAGTTCAACTATTAACAATGCAACTTCTACCACACATCTTTGCATAACTGCCAAGCCAATGCCTGTCTACAAACTTTTGGAACCACTAACATCATATCCTCTAGCATGGTAAAGTTGGGCATGCCACCTTGATGAATTTCATCTTCTTTAGAGGAAGTCAACATCTTCCTTAATAAGAAAGAAACCATCATCATTCAATCTAGTGTCCTTTGACGAATGTGCTCTGTTTTTCATGTGCCAAGACCGTTCGAATTCCCAGCAATCTTTCTTATGCTCGAAGATTTTCTTCTTTGAACCTTTATTGGAATCGCCGCTAAACTCTCCTGAAACCATAATTAGACTCTCCTCGACCACCATCATCGTTTGACCTACACTTATGTAACACATGCATATTGTACCATCACATCCTTAATCTACACTTTTCACAAGTTGAAATTGATCCTTCCATCAACTTTCTCCACATAAAACTTTACTAGACTCATAAAGTTCGATCATCTACTTTACTCTTAGTAAATTAACAAATAGTGAACAATCCACACTAATAACAAATATTGTGGCCTATTTCAAGATTTTTTTTTTTTTTATGTGGAAGTTCAGACAATATTGCAACCACAAAGCATACTTATAATTCTAAAAAAACTACGAACATGATGCTTTGATACCAACCTAATGCTTTGATATCACTTTTGGGAAAAACCTCCCACTTCTACCGCAAGAATAAGTAGGAAAATATAAAAAAATTAAAAGAAGGCAATAAAACTGAGGACACAAGTGTTGAGGTTGATGCCATATATCTTGTTGGGACCTGTAGTTTATAATTGTATTGTACAAACATTTTATTTATTTAATAAAATATGAGATGTTTTATTTGACATTTAGTAGCATTAAACCCACAAACCAATAAACTAACATCCAAGGTTATTTTCTATAGCTTAAACATGTATGCGGAGACATACAAGTGAATCATGTTTAAGTGATAACCTAAATGGTTTGTAGTAAATTGATAAAGTTGGATACTTTATCCTTGTGACACTACGAATATGGCCTGATTTGTAGATGTTACAATTGTTGTAAAGTCCTGCAAATGATTTGATTCTAATCATTCATATGGAGACATGTGAACAGCGGTATTCTATACAAAAGGAGTTTGTTAATATCGGACTATGAAATGACTAGTCTCATTACATAACACAGTTTATAACAGAGACTTACATTTCACCAGGATGATCATAGGTGACATGACTTGAATCCCGAGTGAGTTGTGAACTCTTACCTATGAATGTGTTCCTTTGATTTGTATGGGTGAGAGTGGCCAAATCATCGACTCAATAAGCCTACCATTTCGGAGATTTGTCTGATTGGGGAGTTGGGAACACAGCTACACAAAAAGAAATTCACTCCTTGTTTCCCAATGTGGGGGAAAGCAAATAAATTGCTTCCTTAAGGGCTGAATTCCGTCTTGTAGCTATGTTCCAGCTCCCCAATAAGACGAATCCCCAAAATGATAGGCTTGTTGAGTCGACGATCAGGCCACTCTCACCCATACCAATCAAAGGTCTGCCTCCATATACAAGAGTTCACAACTCCCTCCAGATTTAAGTCATGTCACCTATGGTCATCCTAGTGAAATGTAAGTCACTATTATGAACAGCGTTATATAATGAGACTAGTCATTTCGTGGTCCGGTCTTATACAAACTCTTTTGTATAGAACATTCCCACTCACATGTATATGTTTTTTTATCATGCTTTTGAAACCATCACTTCCTTCAATCTTTCAAATGTGAGACAACTATTTTTCTAATATTTTGCTAAACTCCTATATTAGGTAGGAGGAGAGACCAATTGGTGATGCCAGTGTTAGCGAAAAACATCAATGACGGGAGAAAGGAGAGAGGAAGGGGAAGGTAAAAAGGAAAGGAGAGAGGAAGTAAATCACTAGAAACTATTATTAAATTGATATATTTTATTAAATCGTGCGAATTACAATCCACAGTTTAAACATCACATCATTTTTTTGTAGCCAACAAGAGGCCAAATCAGCTCATGGATTATTAATAATCTAAATTCAATCATTAAAGTGTCATCTGATGGACCAACAAAAAAAGGTGTCGAGTCGTCTCTTACATCTATCAAATAGAATTTATTGAATACCGTTTTGAAACTTCAACTAACCAATAGTCTTAATAGTAAAATAGGATTGAACCATAAGGAACCTAAGATAAAATCTCTCTAAGCTAAATTAATCTTTAAAAAGCAGTAAAAAGTGGAGGTTTTGAGTTTGATTTGACCGGAAAACTAAATTACTAGAAATTAAAGTGCGGGGAAGTAAAATAGATGGAGAGAGAGAAAGTGATACACGAGATTACCTCTATCGATTAAGAGATCATTGGGCTATATCTCTGGATTAATTTATCAATTTATCATGCAAAGTTCATGGATTAACTGATGATCAAGCCTAATCAACTGTCTAAAAATGCCAGATAGACTTCCTTTAGAAAACCAACGCAGATGTCGATTCCTAAATTAACTATATATTGTCACATAAGCCTATTTACTAGCTAATCATATTAAGCCCATGGATTGATTAGGACATAAGATTAAATTGGTCAAATCTAACTTAACATATTTCCATTCCTTAGGTTTTGTTAATTTTCTTTACTGGTGAGCCTAGAAACGCTAGAAGTCTAACCATAACTATAGCTAAGACCTATTTGCTACTCAAATTAAGCGTGTTTTTGTTATGAACCTCCAACATACATAGCATGCATACACAACCTATGTATAAGACAACTAATCTGTCACATTAATTGAAAATAAATTGCATATGAATTAAATCAAGGAAAGGAAAACAAGAATAAGTCAGAAAATTTAGAACATACATGAAAATCTCATTAAATCATGGAAAATTGTCAAACAAACCTCAAAATTGAGGTTTGGGTATTTAGTCATTCATCACATGAACTCCAATGCCAAAATATGTTAGGAACAACTAACATAGCAAAAGAAAAGAAAATGGAAAAAAGAGTTTTATTACCGCTTGAAATTAATTCCAAGAATTAATTTTATGATTAATTCCAATTATTAATTTCAATTAATTCTAAAATCATTTTTAAAATTATTTTGAAAACTCTTTTTGTTTTAGAACCAATCTTACATTTCCTTTAAATAGTTCTCAGTTATTTGAAAAAAAACATGACATGACAAAATAAATCCCCATTCTTCTCTATTTCTCTACGTGGTCTAAGCATAATTTCCAACGATTTCATTCCTTTCTCTAGCGAGTGCACGCTTGAGCTTGGAAGTTGTGTTAACCTTGTGGAGTAACTGGCATATGCGATTTAACATCGAGGTCGCGCCTAATTTTATTTTCAAGGCAATGAATTTTCTACAGCACAATAACGATCGAAATTTGATTCCTACAAAATATTGATTATAACTCAAGAATGAAAGAAATCTCATGGGTTGTAGCCAAGAATGGCCAAAACCGAGTCTAGTGCTCTGAAAATTGCTCCCAAAATGCTCTCCCTGAAACCCTAAAACTAAAGAAATATTTGTACAAATCACGGCAACGCTGCTGTGCTCTAACCCTTTACCAAACGTCGTGTCATAGCATTGCGAGGCGTTGCGAGGCGTTGCGACGCTCTATCGTCTTATGCGCAGCAATGTGTTTGTCAAACTTCGGAGCGTCAACGTCGTGGTGCTTTTCCTTTCGCTACTTTCTGTGTTAGGTGCTAAACACAACGTTGTTGCACTATGCGACATCCTACCCTTAGGGGTATTTTGGTAATTTGGCCTCTTCTTGCTCGGTTGATGCATTTGAGCTCCGTTTTGGCTCGTTTTAGCACCATTTTGACCTTAATGCCCATTTTTGCCTCTTTGATGCCCCATACCTATAAAATCACTAAATAAACACATGAAACTAAGGAATAACCTTGAATTAAGCAGAGTGAGCACTAAATAAACACATGAAACTATGAAACGACCTTGAATTAAGCATAGTGAGATAGCTCATTTTCGATGCTATCATTGTCCATTTTGAAACTTAAAAATCCGAAATAGACATAAAACTCAATTTTAGTTACAAAATATATTGTCTTTTTTATTTAAACATAATATGAGCAACAAGAATGTTTAGTCCGTCTCATAACCATTTAGACCCAATTTAGTAACCATTTGGTTTTTAATTTTTTGTCTTTGAAAATTAAATTCATCTCCATTCAATTTCTTATAATAGTTTGCATCTTTTTTAGGTAAAATAGTTGAATTATTAACCAAATTCTAAAAATAGCTAGGTTTTTAAAAATATAGGTAAAGTAGATAACAAGGCAAGAAATTTAGAAGTGGAAAGGGTATTTATTGGCATAATTTTCAAAAATTAAAAACCTAAAGTCAATTAATTATCAAACGAAATTTTAGATTTTAGTTTTTGATTTTTTAAAATTAAGATTGTAAACATTATTTTGAGTCACAAGTTTCTATACTTTGTTATCTACTTTCATTAATATTTTTTAAAACCAAACGAAAATTTAAAATCTAAAATATATATATATTATAGCTTTCATGACCTTTTTTATTATTTTAGAAGTTTTGATTAGATATTAAATGTTTCTTTGATAAAAGAAAATATCATTATTGAAAATTTGGAGGAAACAAATATAGATTAATATATATATATATATATATATATATCAAACTAGGCCGAAACCATTCAAGTTTTACAAACATTATAAACAGTTTTCATAAAATGAGAGAGCAAAAACTATAGAGGTTGTTTGATAACATTCTCACTTTTTTTGTTCTGGGTATCATTTTTCAATTAAAAAAAAAAAAAAACAGACTTGTTTAAAATTATTGTAGTTTCTTGTTTCCAAATTTTATTAATTGGAAAAAAATTGGTCAAATTTGATTTGTTTTGTAATTGGTTGTTTGCAGTTTTAAATAAAAATTACACTCTGATCTTTTATTCGTTGGTTTAGTGGTTGAGCGGCCACTTGATCTTGTATTCAAATCCCAAAATGTACTTTTTATTTGATGTTTTACTTTTGATAGGTATATTATTTATTATTTTTAGTTTGAATTTGAAACTTTTTTTCCAGTAGTTAGAAAATTATTTTAAATGATAAAATTACTGAAAATATTCATAAATAATAGTAAAATATTTCAATTTACTTGTGATAAACTGCGATAGACTACTATCTGTGATTATCATGACACAGATAAACATAAATAATTATCTATCACGGTTTATCGTGGTTTATTGTAGATAAACAGTTAAATTTTGCTAGATTTATAAATATTTTGGTTTATTGTCCTATATTCGAAAACAATCCATCTATATTTATATTATTTTTTAATACTTGAATTATTTTATTTCTTAATTTTCTAATATGTATATTATTATGTTATTTTAATTTTGAATTTTAAATCTTCTGTTAGTTGATATAATTAAATTTATCTTCACCTATGAGCTTAAGTTAGTCAATTGATAATTTAAATTGGTATCAAAGCAAGTGATCATGTGTTCAAGTCCTGCATTTTTGCTTCCTTCCCAACACAAATGAGGGAAATGTTAGATGATATAATAAAATTACTTTCACCCACAACCTTAAGCTTTTGGCAATCAATGATTTAAGATTATGCGATATATTTATATATTATTTAACTTTTAGTACCTTTGAAACAAGTAAGAAATTTGCAACATCTTCTTTAAAAAATGCAATATAAAATTTTACTCAATAAAGCATGTATTTAGTCTCACTTTTAATTAGTACGACCACAAAATTTATAGATTTAATTATAACATAATTGAATTTGGACTTAGTTGACGTCATTAAGGCAAACAACTCAAGTAAAAAATGACATTGCAGATCAAATTTGGCTAACATTTACATAAGCAGACAATTTTATTGTTATCAATATTTCATCGAGACTTATCTATATTAGATTGTGTAAACTTTTGATAATTGTTTTCAATATGTTCTAATGCATATTTTATCTTTTTATATAATTAAATTCTATTTTTAAACTATAAAAAAAGAAATAATAGGAAAAAAATCTTTACCAAACATATTCTTATTTCGTGTTCGTAAAAATAAGAAACGAAAAAAATGAAAAATAAAAAATATTATTAAAGGATGCCATAATGATCTATCACCTTTCACTCAACTAACGTAGTATGGGAAATTTCTATGAAATTGTAGTGAAGAAATATTGGACAAATAACCATATAAATACATATAACGCTAACTCGTTGACCTAAGTTTGTCTACGGAAAGTGATGTATATTTCAGAGGAACTTTCAAGGAATGCATTTTCCACAAACTTCTGCCATTACTGACCATACCTCAGTACATTTCTTGTCATCTCCACCATAAGCATGAAGCACATAAAAAGTAATTTTTTTTTTTAAAAAAAAAAATCATTTATAGAAGACTAAGATCGTTGTTTACCATTTATTTCATCTAAAAATATATATTTTTTAAATATTTACATATCAATTTTTTACATAACATCTATCATGTCAATTTACGTGAAAATGATGTTGTAAATGTGAAATTTAAAAGAAAAATTGTTTCTCCTAACGCGAAATTTGTTTTGAGATGATTGGCATGGGTGATGGTTAAGTTTGATGTTCAGTTTGAAATTGTGGGGGTAATTTCTAAGTTTAACTATTTAGTAAAATTGTTATATTCATTTGTATTTGATAATATCGGGTTCCATCTAAAAATTAATTGGTCATGTGAAAGTAGCTCATCTATCTTATTTTAGAGTGTGAAGTCCCTTGATTTTTCTAATATGAGATCCTCAACATGATCCCTCAAGATGGTATCGTTTTTAAGTTCACCATTCTTGATCGGATCACAATTTCTTTTTTTTTTTTTATTTGATTGAATATCCGTTTGGGCTTTATGGACTCTGATACCATATTTGATAGTATGTAGTTCCATCTAAAAACCAATTAGTTATGAGTGGAGTAGTTTATCTATCTTATTAAGAGTCTGAGGTTCCTTGATTTTTTCAATATAGGGTCCTCAACAATTTGTTTGTAGGGAGTGAGTGAGAGAATAGTAGAGTTTTGATGTCAAGTTAATTGATTTTCATATTGAGTTTAAAATGGGTGAGGAGATAATTAAGTTTGATGTTGAGTTTGAGATTAGTTTTGATTTATTGACTTGTAGATGGTATAGTTTCTACATGACATCCCAAGTTCAGGAGAGGGATATGAATGAACTGTTGGGGTTGATGCCCTAAACTCTTGTGGGTCTTGTAGTTTGTAAACACTTGTATAAACAAACATTTGTGATGTAATATATATGATATTTTCTTCACTATTGTCTATGAAATATGAGATATTTTGTTTGCATTTATCATAAAACCAATAAACTAAGATCCCTAGTTGTCGTTGTAACTTAAGCATGTATGTGGAGACATATAGGTGGATTATGCCTTAAGTGATAACCAAAATGGTCTGTAGTATATGGATACAAGAAGAAAACCTTATCCTGGTGACACTATGGATACGGCTCGCATTGTAGATAGTTACAAGTGTTGTGACGTGCTACAGATGGTCTGATCCTGATCATTCATGTGGAGACATGCGAGCAGGGGTATCCTATACAAAGGAGTTTGTATAAGATTGGACCATGAAGTGTTTAGTCTCGTTATATAATGACGTTCATGATAGAGACTTCATTTCACTAGAATGACCATAGGTAACATGACCTTAATCTTGATAGTTACAACTGTTGTGACGTGCTACAGATGGTCTGATCCTGATCATTCATGTGGAGACATGCGAGCAGGGGTATCCTATACAAAGGAGTTTGTATAAGACTGGACCATGAAGTGTTTAGTCTCGTTATATAATGACGTTCATGATAGAGACTTCATTTCACTAGAATGACCATAAGTAACATGACCTTAATCTTGAGTGAGTTAGGAACTCCTACCTGTGAGGGCGATCCTTTGATTTGCATAGGAGCGAGTGGCCAGATTGCCGACTTAAACTTACCACTTTGGGACTTCGTTTGATTGGGGAGCTAAGAACTCAGCTACACAAGATGGAATTCACTCATTCCCCGATACAGGGGTAAATAGATAGATTGCTCCTTTAAGGGCTAATTCTGGGGCTTGAACGATGTGGCGCCACATACCTTCTCATGGCCTAAGAGATGTTCACTCATAGTAGGACTATGATGTATTGTTCATTAAAGGGATCAGTGGTACTTAAGGAGTTAGATGTAATTACAGGGGCAAAATGATAAATTGGTCTAGCTATACTTACGAGCATCTGTGAAGGGTTATTGTACTATTGACTAGTTATATCCGATAGACACAGAAATATATCTGTGGTGAGAAGAGTGCAGTTTTCGGTCTTTAATGGAGTGTCCGGCAATTAACGGATGGTGGATCTTGTGATTAAAGAGTTTAGTCAGCTATTCACGTACCGTTGGAGCTTCAAGCTACAGGTTCATAAGGTCTCATTGGTAGCTTAATGGATTCACTTGAGAATCAGTTGTTGGAACAGTTTGAAGTGTTCAAATTGACAAAAGAGTGTTTGATTATATATGATATGATTAAAATGGTTTAGTTATATATGATATAATTGATATGATGTATGAGATACACTAATTAGAGGAATTTGATATAAATATGATTTATATCAAGTAAAGGAGAAAAGTACTATGGTTTAAATGTTACATATGATGTGATATTAAAACTATAGGTTATAAATATAATATGATAAGTTAGTTATTATATTTATTTATAATTAAAACAGTTATATGATAATTGTTGGTAGTTTCTCCTTTAACCGTGCGTGAAATGGGAGGTTATATTCAGTTTTTATAACTGAAGGATTAAATGAAAAAGGTTTTCATTTTTGTAAGGAATTCGCTTTATTAAGTACACTACTAATCGTTTAGCTCACGAGAGACTATACGACAGTCTTTAAGTGTTTGTCTAAACGATCGTGTACGTGCGCCATTCTCTAAATGATCATGTAGCTTTTTACTAAACGATTGCGTGATAAGCGAGATTCACTAAACGATCGTATAAACGATCAAACCTATTTTTCTAAACGATCGTATACCTACTAAGTTATACTAAACAATTAAGCACAAAGTATATACAATAGATAATATCCTTCTCTCACTACCAAATTCATAACAAAGCCCACACCTCTTGGATTCTCACTCCGAGAATACCAAGGTTACTGAGTGGTGGTGTCTGAGAGGTTACTTGTTCGTGGAGAAGTTTGTTCGTGACCACTGGATGATTGGGTAGACGATCTGGGCGAGAGCAAGATTGTGTTGTCCAAGTTCTTCACGAGAACGAGAGAGTTGTAGAAGAAAAGTTCTTCGAAGGTATGTCTCACGTCCCATTTTATAATTAGTTAGTAAAGCATGTCGTAATTTGTTAATAGATGCATAATTGGTTTGTATGTTTGTGAATGCTTGTAATTCTGTCACAATAACTTTGGATCGATTGTGCTTTCGCTCATGGGTTCTCTTTGATAAGAGTTCCTACAATTGGTACCAGAGTCAGGTTCTGATATTCCAAATACATTGTTGTATAGAATTGCATTTACATTCTTGGTGGGTGAAAGCATGCCTACATTCTGTTTAAGTGTTAAAATGTTTGTGGATGTGGATTAATGGAGTTTCTAGATGATTGCCTCTGGTTTTTTAATTCTTTTACATACAAAGTTAATTATAAGGGCCCTGTGTTTTTGGCCATTTTAACTTGCTATCAAGTCTTTAATTCAAAGTGTTTGAGTTAGTGTGAGTAACTCGTGATGAAGCTTCAACGCAAGGAGTTGCGCATTACTTTGAGGAAGAAGAAGACCTAGCGTTGGTCAAATCGTGTAAACGATGGGGGTAAACGATCATAGAGTATGGGATACTCGGCTGTAAGGTGAATGCGCGTGCACTAAACGATTGTGTAGCTCAGCAAGCTTCATCGCTTAGTCACTAACTACATGATCGAGGGGTAAAAGTTACTTATCGCTTGTTGTTCGATCGTCTAGACGATCATGCTTCACAGCATCATTGTAATCTATACAGCCGTTTAGACTTGTGTTGTTTAAATTTAGTGCGCTAAACGATTGAGTGGACTCATGCTTCATCACATTGTAAATGGTACTTGATCATAGCTAAACAATCGTGGTTATTCACCCAATTTACTATACGATCAAGGAAGACTTCGCCCGGGCGGTTCAAGACTCGATTCACTTGTGAACCGGTTTGCTCGATGGTTTTATGTAATAGATAGAATTTAAATTGCTGAATGTACATAAGATGTATGTTTTGTTATATGTCATATGATATGCCATATAGATGAAACCTCACCATAGGTTATGCATTAGTCATGCATCATCTCTATATTGTGAGTGTTATAGTATAAGGGTGTATGGAAGCATGTATGCTTAGTTCATGCTTCAGTATATAAGAGTTATATATAGTAATGAATGGACATTGCATGAAGCATGACACATAGGTTAAATTTATAAGAGTTATAAATACCTAGTTTTGCTTAGCAATGGGAATGGTTTTGGTTGTTTCTTTTATAAGTGTTATAAAGAAAATTAGAACTAAAATCAATAAGAAAGACATGCATGCAAACTTAGGTTTGAATCATGTTTTAAAAGAGTTTTAAAATTTTGTGGCGATAGACCTAAGATCACGGTTCTAATGAGATTAGAAACCTATGATTTAATCTTTTAATCAGTTTAATAGGATTAAATTGACTAATAAAAGATTAAGTATGTAGCAAATCTATCTATAAGGGACCATTTGTCTAAGGCGGGTTCTGTCTATGCTGGGGTACTTAAGCTGACAAAAACGTAACACCCCTACTTGATAACCTACTTGGAAATGTGAATTAGATAGATTTGATGCATGCATGCAAATTTGAGGATAGTCCGTTAAAGAGTTTTATGGGACTTAACTTGAACTTATTTAATTTCAAAGACAAGAGTTTTTTTTTAGTAAATTAAACACACTTAAATAAAATCAATAGTCGGATGGTCTAAGTTAATGAACCCCTAGGTAGAACATTCAGTGGGAGGTACTTGGGGTATATGATACTTTATTTAAACCTCTTCACGTTTCTCCATTTATGTTCACACCGTGAGATCTATCCTCGGCCTCGAGGCACTCTAGAAGTGTCCCCCTAAAGGATGGTGTTTGGGTAGGTCAATACCAAGGTGAATGGAGAGAATGTTCATAGTACGTAGGAGCGGAACGTGTGACAAACATATCCCACGGTCTCTCTCATTAGGTTGGATAATGTTTCTGTGGATCACCTTGAAGCACCCTGGAAGTGTCCCCCTATAGAATGGCAGTTTTGCACGACTCTTTATCTGATCTCCTGTATAAGATAAGGTCACTTTAGTCTCTTGTTCTATTCTACTTTTTCCCTATGGTGGGTGCATGGACTCTAGAGCCGAAAATGAGAGGTTACACTTATGCAGAATTATTAAAGGTTAATAGTTCTGGCCGAAATATGGTGACTGTTAATGTCAGTTACAAGAGTTATTTCTACTTAATGGTTGAGAATGTCTTATTCCAATGAATGGGCATTTGATCACCCCACTGGTGACTTTTGTCCTGTCTCGCTGGGGCATCATTACGAAATAGATGTCTCTTCACTTAGGGTACATGGAAACTATTTTGCTAAAACTAAAATTGGTGTTAAAAAATGGTACTGCATAGACTCATTAAGTTTGTTCTGTTTTCAGCAACGTAGAAATGGTTACAGCCACATTAGCTCTATTAAGTGTTGATAAGTTGACTGGCGAGAATTATTCTACACACGATAACTACAATATTGATCATCGATGATTTAAGGTTCGTCCTTTCAGAGGACTGTCCTCATATTCCAACACAGAATGCCACTCAAAATGTTTGGGAGGCTTATGAGCGATGGACACGGGCGAACGAGAAAGCCCAAGCTTACATCTTGGTCGGTCTTAATGACATTTTGGCCAAGAAGCATGAGCCTATGGTCTCAGCGCGTGAGATCATGGAGCCCTATGAGGAATGTTTGGACAACTGTCTCGATAGCTCAAACACGAAGCTCTCAAATGCATCTTCAACTCCAAAATGGAGGAGGTTACATCTGTTCATGAACATGTTCTAAACATGATGGTCCACTTCAATGTGGCGAAGATTAATGGGTCACGCATCGATGAGGGTAGCTAGGTTAGCATCATTCTGTACTCGTTTCCAGATAGCTTCCTACACTTTGTAAGCAATGTTGTGTTGAACAAAGTAGACTATACTCTTATAACTCTCCTCAACGAGTTGCAGACATTCCAATCCTTGCTGAAAAGTAAGGAAAAGAAGAGTGGTGAGGCAAATGTTGCCTCATTTTCAAAGAAGTTCCATTAGGGTTCGACCTCAAGGACTAAGTCTGCACCTTCTACTTCTAACACTTCTAAGTGGAAGAAGAAGAAGGGTGGTAAGGGGAAGGGGAAGGCACCTGCTAACCCATAGCCTGTCACACAGCGGGGTAGGTGACCAGTGCCGGTTGACAAAGGAAAGTGTTTCCATTGCAACCAGGATGGGCACTGGAAGCATAATTGGCCTAGTTGGTTGAAGGAGAAAAAGAAGGCTAAGGCCAAGGAAAAACAAGGTAAATATGATTTACTAGTTTTGGAAATCTGTTTAGTGGAGAATGATGATTCTGCCTGGATTAGTGACTCTGGGGCCACTAATCATGTTTGTTCTTCTTTTCAAAGGATTAGATCCTAGCGGTAGCTTGAGGCTGAAAAGATGACGATGCGAGTAGGCATCGGGCATGTCGTCTCAACTGTGGTAGTGGGAGGAATCAAGATGACTTTACAGAAGAAATTTATCATTTTGAATGATGTGTATGTTGTTCCTACTTAAAGTGGAACTTAATTTCTGAAAAGTGTCTAATATAATGTAAATATACTCTTCACTTCGAATTGAATAAAATGTTTATTCTTAAAGATGGAGTTAAGATTTGATCAACAAAACTGGAAAATAATTTGTCTGTGCTAATGTCGTTAGCAACAAATTCCCTCCACAACATAGAGATGTTTAAAACTGTCGTAACTCAACATAAATGACTTAAGGTTTCTTCTAAGGAAAATGCCCAACTTTGGCACCTTCGATTAGGGCACATTAATCTTAATAAGATTGAGAGGTTGGTGAAGAATGAACTTCTAAGCGAGTTAGAGGAAAATTCTTTACCTGTGTGCAAGTCATGCCTTAAAGGCAAGATGACTAAAAGACCTTTTACTAGAAAAGGTTATCGAGCCAAAGAGCCTCTAGAGTTAGTGCATTCAGACCTTTGTGGTCCAATGAATGTGTGAGCCAGGGGAGGCACACTGCCTGTAGAGAGCCTAGGAGAGGAGGCTTATTGTATTCAGTCATTTCTAGTACCACTGTTTATTGATCGATTACACTGGACTCCGTATGGGTATAGTATATTTCATGCAACGGAAGTTTGAATTCCATTTGAGTAAAGTTTTAGAGAGTAATCAGTTATCGACAATTTGAAAAGTGCGGATTAGCATAAATGGATTAAAATACTTTCGATCAGATCGGGGTGAAGAGTTTTTGGATTTGTGAGTCATACCAAGAGGCTAGATGGATAGAAGAGATCATTTCGATATCCAG
>NC_052354.1:34266795-34293976 GCF_009727055.1 Benincasa hispida | reverse complement strand
CTTTTACTAGAAAAGGTTATCGAGCCAAAGAGCCTCTAGAGTTAGTGCATTCAGACCTTTGTGGTCCAATGAATGTGTGAGCCAGGGGAGGCTATAAGTATTTCATCACTTTTATGATGATTACTCTCGGTATGGGTATGTTTATTTCATGCAACGGAAGTTTGAATCCTTTGAAAAGTTTAGAGAGTTCAAGTCTGAAATTGAAAATGCATTAGATAAATGGATTAAAATACTTCGATCAGATCGGGGTGAAGAGTTTTTGGATTTTGAGTTCCAAAACTATATGATAGAACATGGAATCGTTTTCCAACTCTCAGCGTCAGGTACACCTCAGCAGAATGGTGTCTCGGAGAGAAGAAACAGAACCTTGTTGGATATGGTTCGGTCAATGATGTGTTACGCTTCCTTACTAGACTCGTTTTGGGGTTTTGCAGTGCAGACTGCAGCTTATATCCTTAACTGTGTTCCTTCAAAGAGTGTTGCCAGAACACCTTTGGAGTTGTGGAACGGGCGTAAAGCTAGTTTGCGCCACTTCTGCATATAGGGTTGCCCAGCACATGTGCTTGAGGCTATTTCAAAGAAATTGGAACCACGTTCGAGGTTGTGCCTATTTGTAGGCTACCCCAAAGGTAAACGAGGGGGTTACTTTTATGATCCTAAGGAAAACAGAATGTTTGTGTCAACGAACGCTACCCTCCTGGAAGAGGATCATATGAGGGAGCACAGTCCACGTAGTAAGATCGTGTTGCAGAACTTTCTAACGAGACTACTAAAAATTCAACAAGAGTTATTGAAGAGCCTACTCCATCAACAAGAGTTGTTGGTGGAAGTTCATTTGATAGGTCAGAACCACCTCAAGAGTTGAGGGAACCTCGACATAGTGGTAGGGTTGCGAACCCACCTGTTCGCTACATGGTTTTCACTGAAATCCTGACTATGGTAACCGATGGCAAGGTTGAGGATTCGTTATCTTATAATAAGGTAATGAAGGATGTTGATCGGGATGAATGGGTCAAAGTCATGGATCTCGAGATGGAGTCGATGTACTTCAACTCAGTGTGGGATCTTGTAGATCAACCTGATGGGGTAAAACCTATAGGTTGTAAATGGATCTACAAAAGGAAATAGGTTGCTGATGGGAAGATCCAAACCTTCAAGGCTAGACTTATGGCAAAAGGTTATACCCAGGTGGAGGGAGTCGACTATGAGGAGACTTTCTCATCTATTGTCATGTTGAAGTCTATCCGCATCCTTCTGTTTATGCCTCATATTATGACTATGAGATATGGCAAATGGATGTCAAGACTGCCTTTCTAAATGGTAATCTTGAGGAGACCATTTATATGGTGCAGCCCGAGGGATTCATTGCCCAACGTCAAGAGAAAAATTTTGTAAACTGAATCGATCCATTTATAGGTTGAAACAAGCGTTCCGATCTTGAAATATTTGGTTTGATACTGCGATAAAATCGTATGGCTTTGACCAAAACTTTGATGAGCCTTGTGTCTACAAGAAAATCATCAACAGTTCAGTAGTTTTCTTAGTGTTGTATGTAGATGATATCCTACTCATTGAAAATGATATAGGTTTATTGACATCAGTTAAAAACTGGCTAGCGACCCAATTTCAAATGAAAGATTTGGGAGAAGCTCAGTTTGTTCTTGGTATTCAGATCTTCTTGGATCGAAAGAACAAAGTGCTAACGTTGTCTCAGGTATCATTCATTGACAAGATGTTGCTCAAGTACTCAATGCAGAACTCAAAAAGAGGCCTACTGCTTTTCAGGCATGGAGTTACATTGTCTAAGAAAATTCGTCCTAAGGCACCTCAAGAGGTTGAGGAGATGAGACAGGTCCCCTATGCGTTCCATTTGAGTTTTATACCATGACTGAGCATTTAAAATGAGCTATTTATTGTCTCCCTTAAGCATGATGATGAGTATGATGTTTTACAATACTAACATGTATATTTGCTATGTAAATCCTACTCCTAGGCATCTGGTACTGAAGGTACGGTAAGATACCCAGTTATATGATGATCCTACCTACCAAAGGTATGGCAAGGTAAGCATAATCCTATTCAGCTCTGCATGCACGTAAGATCTATGTTATTTACGTAGATGAGATCGAACAAAATGGCTCTATCTCAATTAAGGTTACTAGGGATCGAGCAAAATGACTCTATCTCATGTTCAGGCAAGGTACTTGAGGAATTTTACAGAGAATATTAATGAGTTCGGTCCAAGGTTTTTTATGCTATGATTATCATTTTAAATTCTTATTTTTGAACCCTAAAATGTGATCAAGAGTTAACGAATGTGTGTTGTCACTCATTGGTCATTTTAATCTCACCCTTTTTAATGTTTTCTTCTCCAGGTAACGGTTGACATCCTAAAGCCTAACAATTCTGTCAGAAAGTCACTACTCAAGACATTATCGAGACCTAAATTTAGGTGGTCCACTAAGTCAGGTTTAAACATTAGCTTTGTCTGTACATGACGAGTTGAACTTTTGTCAGTTTGTTGCTGTAAGTAGGTTTGGTTTTCTGAAACTATTTTGTGTGATGGAGTTGATATTTTGATTAATAGTAAACTATATGCTTGAGTTGTTGTTGAGGTTATGTATTAGGTCATAAATTACTAATGAGGTATAACAGGTACTATGAACACAAGTTCACATGAGTATGTTGGGCAATTGTTGAAATAAGAAAGTTGGTAACTGTTGTCTTCACATCTCTTCTTGGATTAGAAGTGTAAATTTGGGGAAGGGTGTAACATTCTAAGTCTTAAATAAGTTGTTATATTTATTTTGTTTGTTGGGGTCGGGGTGAGGGGATAGTTAAATTCATTCGTTCGTAAGTTTTCATGTTATGTTAGGTCCCGTTTTGTAACGATTTGGTTTCTTAGTTTTTGTTTTTGAAAATTAATCTAATAAACACTAGTTCTACCTCCAAATTTTTTCCTTTGTTATCTACTTTTTATCAATTGTTTAAAAAAACCAAGCTAGATTTTGAAAGCTAAAATAACTAGCTTTTAAAAACTTGTTTTTGTTTTTGAAATTTTGTTAAGAATTCAATCATTGTACTTAAAAAAGATGCAAATCATGGTAAGAAATGGGAATGACATATAGGCCTAATTTTCAAAAACCAAAAATCAAAATGGTAACCAAAATGAACCTTAATTATTTTGAAACGTTATGTGAATTTTTTTTGTTCCTACATTTATATAGAGCTTCTTATTTTTATAATATATTTAATTGTTTTATAATTTTAAATTATTTAGTTGGTATTGAAACAGATGGAATTTGTTCTTCGTAGGTATTTGCAGGACGATGTATATGCAAAGTTGTTGAGATGAATCTTAGATGCATGTGTTCAAGCATGGTTTGTTATTCGTAGTTGCTTTTGTTGTCTTAATTAACCTTATATAAACAAAAATTCTATAAACAAACTTTGCTTGTCATTCCTAATTTCTTTGCACTCGGATTTTACCTATTGGCATGGAATTAATAATATTGGTTTTGTACGAAATTATTTGAAGTATATATTAACAGGCTTGAGTTACAATAATATTTAAATGAAAAATATAAATATTTAAATTAAAAAAGAAAATTCTCATATGGCAACACGTAGCAACAAACTAAAACAATGCGGAGCCCACTTCGGCCTAGTCATACTAGAGGCATTGTTTATCTCTCGACGTCAGTTATTTAGACGTCACGTACGAGTGTTCAAAAAACTCGATGATGTAGAAAATCTGGTCAATCTAATTTGATCCATATAGTTTTGGTTTAGTAAAATTCGTTTGGGTTTGATTAGATTCAAATAAATGAAAACTTTATGGGTTTGATTGGTTTATAGTTTACAAAAAATAACCTAAACGAACCCAAATTAACTCAAACTTATTATTAATATTTAAAAAAAATTACTTTCAATATAATTATATATACATATATTTATTTTAATTTTACTTAATTTCATTTTTAGATTATTTATTATCTACCAATTATTTAAAATAAATTTTTAACATTATGGAAATAAGTTTTTCATAATAGATTTGCTAATCTTATTTTAATATGTGAAAATAATTTAATAAACTATTTTATATACTAACAAGTTATTTCTTTTTAAAACAAAAAGTTAAATAATGAACTGAGTAACCCAAACCAACTCAGTCTAAATATTTCATATTTGGGTTGGGTTGGGTTCATTATTTAATAAGGGTTATTCAGGTTGAAGAAATTTACAACCCGCATAATTGAGTTGGGTCCTAAAAAGTATTTCAACCCAATCCAATCGAACCCATGATCACCGCTAACGTCATGTACTAACGAACGGAGGGTGGGTTTCTCCCAACTCACTTCAATTTACAACCCGCATTATTAGCAAGGTTCTTGCTAACAAAATAGCATTAGAGAAGTCTTTTTCGATCGTTCTTTTGTTTGATTGAACAAGAAATGGAAACAATATTCATCTTCATTTTGGGAACAATGTATAAGTTTTCCAAAAAAAAAAAATCTATTTCCAAAAGATAACTTAGCAACTCCCACTGCACAAGCTGTAATCGTATCTCTCGTTCCAACCTTAAGCGTCATTTCACCCTCTTCTAGCTGATGAAAGAAACTAATTCCTTGTAAAGAAGAACAAACATGATTAGTCACTCCTGAATCAAGTATCCAGGCATCATGGTCATTTTCCACTAAACAAGTTTCCAGGATTAGTAAATCATATTTTCCTTCCTTTTCTTTCTTTTTCTCAGCAAGGTACTCGAGGCAGTTGTGTTTATGACGATCCACATTACAGTGGAAGCATTTTCCCTTGTCAGCCTTAGCTTTGCCCTTGCCTTTGCCAGCAGTGTGAGCTTTCCCGTTCCCTCCTTTCTTTTTTTGGATCTTTTTAGTACTAGAAATCGAAGGAATAGACTTACTTCTAGAAGATGAACCCTTATAGAACTTTTTGGAATGGCCAACATTTGTCTCTCCTACTACTGGTCTCTTAGCTTTCATAATAGACTCGAAAGTATATAACTCATTCAGAAGGGTAGTCATATTGTACTGTATTTTGTTCATTACCGTATTATTGCAGAACTGAAGAAAACTCTTCGAAAAAGATTCCAAAATAACGAACACCTGACTCTGCTTGTCTATGATCGTACCATTCATTTCGGTAATATTGAAATGGACAATAAGATCGAGAACATGTTTCTCACTGATTGGGTCTCTTTCATGTCCGCACTATAAATGTACTTGAGGGCCTCGTGCTAGATCTAAAAATGAATGGTTGTCCAAACATCTCCTGGAGGGACTCCATAATCTGACGTGCAGTCATCATGGCCTCATGCTTCTTGGTAAGAATGTTAGATATACTTACCAAGATGTAAACTCGAGCCTTGTCATTGGTGTTCCTCCAACGGCCATAAGCATCCTTCAACGCTTGAGATGCATTTCGAGCGGAGACTGGAGGACATTTCTCCGTCAGATAAACCGTAGATCATCAACAATCAGAATTGTATTCAAGTTAAATTTCCACATCGCATAGTTTTAACCAATTAATTTCTCATTTTTAAGCAAAGATATGATTGTGATCAATTAACCTTATTCGTTATCTTTGTCATAACCCATTACTTAATTATCTAATAAATTTAGTAAAAACACATGTAATCATAGAACCCTAATTAAACTATTGATTTCCATTTTTACAACGATACATCAGAGGTTTAGAGCAACAGTCACCGAAGGGTGATCAACCACTTCTCCTCTTAATTAAGACAATCCCAGCCAATTATTAATACCAGAATAACTTTTATTCCTATAGTTTTTAACTACCATCATTTTGCTCAAGAAGACAATTGTTGAAGATTAACTTGAAAAACCCTATCCATTGCTGGAGTTTGTATTGTTCCGACCCCTATGACAAGGCCCTCTGAAAGGATGGTCACTGTAGGACGACACGCATGCGGACCATAAGAATATCATGGTGCAACCTAATGGAGGAGGCCATGGGATACGTTGACACGTGTCCCTCTCCCACTTACTATGAACACTTTCCCCATTCACCTTGTTATTAATCCATGTAAACACTCTCCGAATGGAGGCCACTCCTAGGGCGTCACGAAATCAAGCGATGTGAACTCTTGGGGACGTGAGAGCTGAAATTTGATATATCATATATACCAACTTCCTCCCACTAAAATATTCTAATATTTTATTAGGATTTTATTATGCTCAGTTAAACCCCCAACTAGTGAATTTTTCTAAGTCATTTACATGTGCTCAATATAATATTTATATTGAATGGTTTAACAATACTTGATTTCATTTATTAAACTCTTTTCATAAAATCAATCATTTATTGCATGCTTATAAAATATTTGCCCAATTCACCTTCCAAGTCAGTTCCCACGTGGAAGTATTCCATTTCCATCAGCTTAAATATCCCTTCCTAAATAGAATCTTCCTTAGACAAAGGTCCCTTATGGGCAATTATTTTTTATATTTAATCTTTTATTGAAATTCATTTTAATCCTATTAAAAAAAATTTAAAATATAACATATTCCTAATCTCATTAGAAATAACATAAGTCAATTTTAATCCATTTAAAAAAAATTGAACCTATGTTTGCATGCAATCAAGATTATAGATTCTAATCAAACTCATTAATACTATAACTCTTTATAAATTAATGTATTTTGAAATCTATAAAATCTTCAAGCATTCACATATATCATTCTACTATTTATTATAACAATTTTAATATATAGAATGATGCATGGACATGCTTAGGTAAATCAAATATCACCTTATGATGCATAAGTATGCTAATTCAATCATGTATCTATAAAATATAATCATTTATATTTAATTATGATGCATGTACGTTTTTATCCTAAGGTGAGTATTTTTCTTAATCTAAATAATATACAATAAGTAATAAGAATTCAAAAAAAAAAAAAAATTAAAACATACATTCAATGCATTATTAAATTAAACAACAAAAATTACACCGATTTTGGCACCTAAAACAAAATTAATTGATTAAATTAATATAGAAATTATATTCATATAAAACATTACAAGGAACGAAAATTAGATTAAAATCTTCAGCAGTCACAAGCTCTCGCGCACGCCGCATTGCTCTGTCAACTTTTGGAGTGTTGCAACGCTTCGCCTCTATCTTGCAACGTTGCAACGCTGCGACAGCAGCATTGCGATGCTATGCGGTAGATTGCTATTGTCCTCCTCGTTTTCGGCTCTGAATTTGTCCCGAACACTTCCGTTTCTTCCCATTCTCTTCAGCAGCCATTGCTCTATCGATCAACATAGACTTACAGACTCGAAGCATGAATTAAATTATCCAAAAATACAACGGGCCCTTATAATTTAATCAAAATAAAAAGTAATTTAGGGTCAAAATCGAAAACATCCAATTCCCCAAACCAATATTCAAATCATTCATAATGCAGAATAAATCCACCTCTAAACGATTTTGTTTTAAAAAATACGAAAAAACAAAGATGCAAGGAATTGACTCTAATACCAATTGAAGGGATCGAATTCCGCAACAGAAGTGTCTCTCATATGAGATCACCTTGCATCCCGCAATTTAAATCTTTTAAATAAACAAAATTGTTTTGTACTAGATGGAATAGATAAACACGTAAATTAGCATGTTAATGGGGAAAAGGTTAGAACGATTCTTAACATGCGAACACTACCACAAACAATTCTCTCCAAGGTTCCAACAAACGGATCTCCAAATGGTCTCGATCACGAACAACTCCTTAAGCGGTCTCGAACACTACCACGAGAGTCACCTCGTTATTCTTTGGGATTCCAATAGAAGGATAGGTGGTATCCAACTATTGGGAGAGGAAGAGGAGAATAAGGTTTTGGAGAGTAAAGAGGCTCAGAGAAAATTCTGCACAATAACACTAGGAAGTTGTGTATTATCAGAGATTCTCTGCAATGATAATTGTGTATTTAATGCATTCCCAAAGGACCAAGGAGGTCTTTATATAGAGAAGGACTAAGCATCTTTCCCAATATATTTTCATTTTCTATAATTAATTAAATAATATTTATTTAATTAATTAGCCCTTTTAATTAAATAACACTTATTTAATTAATTAACCTAATTAACTAACACTTTTTTAATTTGCACTATTAAATAACACTTATTTAATTTTGATTTGCACAATATTTAAATAACTACTTATACATTAAACCCAATTTAATGTATACATTTAATTATCATATACATCCCATGTATATGTGCAAAACCTCTTTATTAATTAATTCTTTGTGAATCTAATTCATTTGAATTAACTCTAATCTTATTCAAATATTACTTTTCAATCTAATCATTCATCATATCCATAATTAACTATATATTAATCACATTAATATATAGTTTCCTTAAGTTAATTTGAACAATTCAAATTATCCCTCTTAAGTATCCTCTAGTGAGCTAACAGGTGGACTTGGTGGACATGTAGATTAGAAGCTCCAATGATACGAGATTAATTGGTTAAACTCATTAACCAAGTTAATCAATATTTATTAACTGTGGGTACACTCCACTAAAGACCCACGGTTGCACTCTTCTCACTACAAATATATTTCTGTGTCCACGGATATAGACCAATACCAACAAATTAGTCCTTCACAAGTATTCGTAACTTCAACTCAGTCAAATTATTGTTTAACTTCAACTCGGCCAAATTATTGTTTTACCCTTGGGTTACCTCTGGCTCCTTAAGTACCAATGCTTCTCTAATGAACAACCTTTTGTGGTCCAACCAATAAACAAAAACCCCTCTTGGGCCAATGAGAGGGTAGGGCCCTTTGTTCAAGTCTCGGAGACACCACTTAAAGGAACACTCATCTATTTACCCTCAAAGAGGGAATAAGTGAATTACGTCTTGTATTATTACGTTCCCAACTCCCTAGTCGATCTTGTCCCCGAAATGGTAAACATATTTTGTCGACGATCTGGCCACCATGACCCATGTAAATCAAAGGACAATCCTGAAGGAAATCATACATGAGGATTTTCATGAGCGGAATGATCGTTCCAAATTCCTTTCGAAATTGAACACTAACAATTACAGTCAAAAAACGGAAACTTACAGGTAATGCACAATACGAAATTACAACATGCTTTAGATAATTAAGGGAACGATTATACATAACTTTGAAGACTCATGCTTCAAACACCCTCGATCACGAAGGCTCGTTCTGTCTCCAAGAAAGTAACACACGAACACTTGAACCCAATGACTGCAACACTGTACAATCAATAGCAAACACAAACTCAATGATCTTCAAGATTATGAACCCAACGAATGGCCTCCAAAGCCTCGAACTCAGTCGAGTTAAGTGACGACGCCACCACAATGGCTACCTTGGTATTCTCGGTGTGAGAACCCAGAAGTGTGGGCTCTGTGTGGACTTGATTAAAGAAAAAGACCGAGGGAATCACAATCGTGTAGACGATTGAGCAAGTGGGATATGAGAATAGTCTATCGTATAGACAAATGCTCAATCGTGTAGACGAAGGCAATCTATCGTATAGAAAAAGTCCTGCGATCGTTTAACTACGACCAGCTGAGTGATCTATCGTATAGTGTCACTCCACGATCGTTTAGTCTCTCTTTCAGCTATGGTTTAGTGAAAACCAATTCACTTAACAGCAATCCGTGAGTTCCTTTTCCGAGAATAGAAACTCCACTTAAATTACGAAAACATTTTTCCTTTTTATCTCATGGTTACCATAAAACTACCAATAATCTCCCACTCAATTGGATATTAGAACTATCGTTTAGTGAAAACCAATTCACTTGACAACTATTGTTTAGTGAAAACCAATTCACTTGACAGCAATTCACTTGACAGAATCAGCCCTTAAAGGAGCAATCTGCCTACTTACCTCTGCTTCGAGGAAAGAGTGAATTCCATCTTATGTAACTGGGTTCCCAACTCCCAAATCAGACAAATCCGCAAAAAGGTAGGCTTGTTGAGTTGGCAATCTGGCCACTCTCACCCATACTAATCAAAGGATCGCCCTTAAAGGCAAGAGTTCCCAAAACACTTAAGATTGAGGTCATGTCACCTATGGTCATTTAGGTGAAATGTAAGTCTCAAGTATCAATGGCATTATATAAAGAGACTAGTCGAGGTCCGATCTTATACAATCTCTTTGTATAGGACACCCTCGCTCGCATGTCTCCACATGAATGGTCAGGATCTACCATCTATAGTAGTTCACAACACTTGCAAACCTCTACAAAGTAGGTCGTATCCCTAGTGTCACATGGATCAGGTATCCCTCCTTAATTCTTATACTACAGACCTTTTTAGGTCATCACTTAAGGCATGATTCATTTGTATATCTCATATACATGCTTAAGTTTACATACTATAACCATGGAACTTTGTTTATTGGATATGAATAAATGCAAAATAAAATAACTTTTATTTTATTCATAACAATGTGTACAATTTACAAACTATGAGACTCCGAGAGAATTAGGACACCAATCCCAATAATCTCTCAATTATCCTAATGCCTCAGGAGACTAATGTACTATACATGAAAAATTACAAGTACAATATACAATAAACTAAGGCATACACTATACCCCAGTATCATCTCCCAACTGCCCTAGACAAAATGTCGCAATTTCAACTTCCTCGGGTTAGTCACAAGCACGTGGGTCGGACAGCTCCAAATCCTGAAGTGGCGTAAACTACCTTTATGACCTCTCCACAACTCAAAAGGTGTTTCAAAAACACTTTCCAAGGAAACGTTGTTAATAATGTAACATGCAGTCTCCACTGCAAAACCCAAAAACGAGTCTGAAAGATGAGCATACTCATCATAGATCGAACCATGTCCAAAATGTTCTGTTTCTCCTTTCTGATACACCATTCGTCTGAGGTGTACCTGGGGCCAAGTGTTGGGAAGTAATTCCATGTTCTATCATATAGTTCTGAAATTGGAGGTCCATATACTCTCCACCACGATCAGATCGTAGTGTTTTTTGTTGGATTTTATGTCCTAAAACTTGTAGTTTGTAAATTAATAAACATATTCTGTTTTGTTTTTTGATAAAATTGTTATTGAAATTGTAATCTTGAATCTAATAAACTAAGGTCCTGAGGCTATTTAATGTAGTTTAAACTTTATGTAGTGACATAAATGTGGATCAAGTTCAAATATATAGCCAAAATGGTCTATAGTATATGAATAAGGTTGGGCGCCTTATTCTGGGGACACTATGGATGCGGCCCATTTTGTAGTTAGTACAAACGATGTGATCCTAAATCGTTCATGTGGAGATAAGAAAGTGGAGGCATCCTATGTAAAGAGTTTACATAAGACTGAACCATGAAATAGTCACTTTTTACGTTCTAAATGTCGTTTTATGTATAAAACTGACTATTTCGTTAATTGATGACCTAGGTAACTTAATCTTAATCCTGAGTTAATTATGAACTCTTGCTCACTCGGAATGATCCTTGGATCTGCATAGGTGAGAGCAGCTCATTATCGCTGGCCTAATAAGCCTCCATTTCAGGGGTAAGTTCAGTTGAGCTGGAAACATAGGGTGCAAGACGGAATTCACTCCTACTCGTTATAGGGATAGTAGATAGGTTGTTCCCTTTAGTATTGAATCCAAGTCTTAAACAAGGGACCCACCCTCGCCTTGGCCCGAGAGGGGTTTGTTTTGTAGGTTGGACCTTAAACCAATTGTTCATTAGAGGATCAGTGGAACTTAAGGAACAAGATATAGTCTTGGGGATAAAACGGTTTTTATGACCCAGCCGAGATTACGAACAACCTTTGAAGGATTAGCTTACTAATCATGGTTATATCAAATGGACACAAATATATCTATAGTGAGGGGAGTGCAACTACGGGACTATAGTGGAATGACCCGTTAGTTAACGAATGTTGATTAGCTCTGTCTAAAAGAGTTTTAGCCAGCTAATCTCGGATCATTGGAGCCCATGATCTATAGGTCCATTAGGTTCCCTTACTAGCTCATATGGAATAAACTTAGAACAGTACGATAAAATAATTCGAATTGTTCGAATTAGATGAAGAGAGAGAAACCAGTATATGTGATATAGTGGTCAATTTTTCAGTTTAGAGAAACAGATTTAACATTTAAATGTGATTTAAATATCAAGAATATGAATACATTCATATTCGGAAGCTCGGAAATAATAGAAATGGTCAAAGATGTAAAAAGTCAAAGAGTTGACTTTTGACTTTGAAAAGTCAAACTTTGACCGACCTTATATTCAAATGTGATTTGAATTTCAAGAAAATGAATGCGGATTCATGCTCAGGAGGTCAAAATTAGTCAACACGGGAAAAATCATAAAAAGTCAAAATGTTGACTTTTTTGTCAAAGTTTGATTTTGACAAAATGACTATTTTGCCCTTTGACTAAAGTTAGTGGGAAAATTCAAACTTTTGTTGGATAATTTCACTAACAAAATAGTGGGCTAGGTGTTGGCTTATAGTGGAGATATTAAGTCCACTTAGATAGTAGATTCTAGGTGTTGAGTTTTTATTAATTGATTTCCTGCAATTTTTGCATGGGCTTTTTCTATAAATATGGGCTTTTCAATTTGGTTGAAAGCCTTTTGACATTTTTACCAATTTTAGTTTTCAAAATTGGGCTGGAAAAATAAAAACCCAAACCCAAATTCATTCTTATTTTCCATCTCTTTCTCTCTCTCGATTTTCTTCACCTACCGGTTCCCACAATCCGGTTCTAAGTCCAGAGAATAGTAGGTCAACTCTAGTGGTGGTCCGTTCATGTTCGGGTCGAGATGAAAAGCGTTCGGGAGCTTCAAAGGAAATTTCTTAATTTACTGTTTTTTCTTTCAATTGCATGCTTTTTTCCTTTAAATTAAAAGCAATTAAAGTGTAATTAGATCCACTACGTATGTCTCGTGTTCCATCATTTTTATCTTCTTATCTAACAAGTTTTCAACTTCAATCTTATACTCTTTGAACTTGTCAAGGGCTTCAGACTTATGTTGCATTAGGTAGAGATACTCGTACCTTGAATAATCATCTATGAAAGAGATGAAATATTGATACCCACCTCGAGCCCTAACACTCATCAGACCACAGAGGTCAAAATGTACAAGCTCCAAGGCTTCCTTGGCTCTGTAACCTTTTCCAGTAAAAGGTCGTTTGGTCATCTTACCTTCAAGGCATGATTCACACACCGGCAAAGAGTTTTCTTCTAAACTCTTTAGAAGTCCACATTTCACCAACTTCTTAATCCTATTGAGGTTGATATGACCTCACCTTAGATGCCACAAATGGGCATTTTCCTTATGACTAACGGCCTTAGTTATACAAGTTATTTTCCAATGAACAAAAACCAATCTCCATCTCATTCTTGAAAATAAACAATTTACTTTCAAAAAAGGAGACGGTATAACCTTGTTCAATGAGACGAGAAACCGAAAGAGGAATTAAAAAAATATTATCCAATAACAGATAACATTTCTTGTCCAAAAAAACTTCATCCTGCCTACAGCAACAGCTGAAACAACCTCACCCGTACTGACTCGAAGAGTCATCTCTCCCTGTAGCAACGTTTTCTAGGAACTAAATCCTTGTAAGAGAAACTTACATGATTAGTATCACCCGAATCAAAGATCTAGGTAGAATCATCATTCTCTACCAAACACATCTCCAAGACCAATAAATCATATTTACTGTTTTAGGAATCCTTCTCTTTTGGAGAGTAGTGGGATCAGTATCAGAACCTAAATAAGCTCCAAGTTCCATGTCAGAGGACACTTCTCGTCGATGAACTTCAACAGAGTTAGTAACACTTGCTTTTTCTTCTTGGAGTTTAACTTGGGAACTGACATTACTAGTGTCATTGTCATCCATCCCTCTGTACTCGAAAAGTAAGAACTGACATTCAAACAATTCTTGCAACAAGTTCATGATCTCACGTGTAGTGACCATGTTCTCAACCCTTTTGGCCAAAACATTAGGTATGCTAGCCAATATGTGAATTTGGGCCAATGAATTAGACTTCATCCACACCTCATATGCATTACGAACACTTTGCGGTGTATCAAGGGTCGGGACTTGAGGACACTCCTCAACCATGACTAACTCGAGGTCGTTTACCACGAAATACGTTTTACAAGACTCTTTCCACTGTATGATCAGTCAAATTAGAGGCATTTAACGGAAAATCAAACATGTTGCTAAAACCAAAAACACATCGACCTATATTACGTTTAAGCAAATACTCGTTGAAAAAAAAAAACAACATCCAATACGGTTTAGCAAAACTAACATGAATCCTGTGTGAAATCTAGTTTCGTAATGACGCTCCAAAGGTTTAGGACAAAAGTTGCCAAAGGGTGGTCAATTTATCCCTCTTCTGAATTGAGATATTCTTAACCAGCCATTAATACCAGAACAACTCTTGCTCTTATAACAACTAGCCATCATTGATTTGGTCAAGAAATCATTAACTTACTTAACAATTTCCCGTCAGTATGACCTGCCATTTTAGGCCCTAAAGTTCCGCCCCAAGCAGACAATCCAAAGAGAAAAAAACTGATTGGGGTAAAAACTAAAGTGACTCTATCCATTTCTAGAGTTCACCTTGATATTGATTAATTGTACAAAATCCATCCGAAGAGGAACACTCCCAGGGCGCCACGAGGGAGTGCAAGAATGATCTCACGGTGTGAAGCAATGAAGGAGACTGTAGGACGTGTTGACACATACCCTTCATCCACTTACTATAAACACTCTCTCCGTCCACCTTGATATTGACTCATGTAAACACCATTCGAAGGGGGATGCTCCCAGGCCATCACGAGGCCAAGCATGAATCTCACGACGTGAATATTCAGGGAGAAACGTGAGCGAAATCATTGACATATCATATATATCTCTTCCTCCCACTGAGTATTTTATAACCTAGGGTTTAGTTTACTTAGAAAAAATAGGGGTAAGAATTTTAACTAAGTGACTTTTTAGGTTTGCCCAAGAGTAACCTTTACCCTGGGTAATTGAACAACTTTTCATCATCATTCATTAAACTCTTTAACGGTGTCTTTGACTAAATTGTCGCATGCTTGCAAAAAAATCTATCTAATTCATCCTTCTAGGTAGGTTCCCAGATAAGGGTGTTCCATTTTCGTCAGATTAAGTACCCCAGCCTAGATAGAACTCGCCTTAGACAAAAGGTCCCTTATAGATAGATTGAATACAATTTTAATCTTTTATGTCAATCAATCTAATCCTATTAAACCGATTAAATAGATTAAACTAGGTTACTAATCCCATTAGAACCTTGAACTTAGGTTTATTTTAATCCAATTTTAAAACTCTTTTAAAACATGAGTTTGCCTAAGTCCGTATGCAACTTTTTCTTATCGATTTTAGTTTTAATTTCTATTATAACGCTTATAACAAAAACAATCAAAACCATCCACAACGCGAAGCAAACACATACATGGCATTCATAAGACTTACAAACAGCCTATGTGTCATGTTCCATGCATTGTTCATTCATTGCTACTTTTTATATAACTCTTATACAAAAAAACAACGAACCAAGCAAAACATGCTTATAATATAAAGATGATGCATGAATATGCTTATTGCATGCATAAATATAACTCTTATATTTCCATGATGCATGCGCATACTTTCTTGTAATTTCATCATGCCATATTATAACACTTATAATACATGATGCACGAATAATTGCACAACCGAAGGTGGGTTTCAAATCTATATGTCATACACTATGCCATATAAACCATATACATCTCATGTATATTAAACAAAAATTGATGAACCGGAATAATTTGCCTCAAATCCTCAAAACTAAAGCTAACTATTACAAAAGCAAAGAGTCACCGGTTCAAACAGACGAACCTAGTCTTGAACCATCCAGTTGTAGTCCGCGTCTCCACTGATTGTGTACCAAACTTCCTTGTGATCGTCTACACGAAGAGTAAATGTTTTACTCAATCCTTTACCAATGCTTCCAGAGCTAAACGATCGTTTAGCAATGATCATGTACCTTTTACTATTCGATGAAGCATGAGGTACATGATCGTGCAGCGCGCAACAAGTAACGCAAGCCTTAAACGATCGTCTAAATATCAATGATGTGGTGAAGAGCAATAAACTAAACAACCGTTGAGCGAGCACCAGAATATCGTATACCACGTGATCGTGTAGTCAGTAATTATGGGATGAGGCATGCTAACTACACGATCGTTTAGTGCGTGCGCCTTAAACGATGAGCATCAAATGCTCCCACTCGATCGTTTACCTCCAGTGTCTACGCGATAGAACAAACACTTTACCCCCATCGTTTAGCATTAGCTAAACGATCGTCTAGTAAATACTACACTATCGCATAGAAAAATCTACACGATCATTTAGCCAAATCCAATGATCGTTTACCTGAGGCTACATGATACATCTAACTCTTGGTCTTCTTTTTCGTTAAGAAACGCATTTCCATGCTTTGAAACCTTATCACAAACGACTCGAACAACTCAAACACTTTGAATTACGGACTCGTTTTCTTGTTAATTATACCCAAAACGTAGGGGTCCTTACAAATTAACACTTTGTAATTTAAAGAAAGCCTTACACAAAGGCAATTAAACCCGTAAACATTCATCAACGCCATCCACAAAACGCATTTAACACTTAAACGCAATACATAAAACCCACCACGACTGTAAAAGAAGTTCAAAACAAAAGTGAAATTTGGAATATCATAATAACTTGGCTCTGATACCAATTGAAGGAAACCAGACATGAGGATTTCCATGAGCAATTGAGACTAAGTTACCTAGGTCATCCTAGTGAAATAGAAACCTAACTAGTCAATAGTGTTATAGCTAGGGGTTACTATTTTGGCGTTCGATCTCATGCAAACTCATTGCATGGGATACCCCCACTCACATGTCTCCTACACGAAAATGTTGAATTATTGTGTTTGTATCAAATACAAAGTGGGTCGTATCCATAGTATTACAGGATAAGGTGCCCAACCTTATCCCTATACTATAGACTTTTTAGGTTGTATCTTGAAAAGTAATCCCCGTTTGTCTCTACATAAAGCTCAAGACTCATACAACAACCCAGGATGTTAGTTTATTGTATTAGAGTTATTTAGGCATGAATAACATAATATAAACAATAACGCTTCATTGAAAAAACATCAATAATAATTTATTAAAGAACAGTCAAAAGTTACATTTACTATCTACGAGTTTTAGGGCATAAAACCCAATAAACTCCCACTTGAACTAAAACTCTAGTTAGTGAGATATATATAAAAATAATCCAAAGCTGTAAATGTCAAATGTATAATATACATTACATGGAAAGTAAATATACAAATACAATAAACTAGGGCATCCTTATACCCATTACACATCTCTCACTTGCCCTAGATTATACTATATACATGTCTCGTAGCCTAGACCCTCTAAATGACTCTCAAACACTTTAACCGAGAGAGTCTTTCGTAAATAGATCAGTAATATTGTGCTCCGAAGCGATCTTGGTGACAATTAAATCTCCTTGTTGCACAATCTCTTGTATGAGGTGATACTTCCTTTCTATATGCTTTCCTCATTTATGGCTATGAGGTTCTTTCGAATTGGCTACGGCCCACTATTATCATAGTATAACGTAATGGGTAAGTCCATATTTGAAATAACTTCTAAATCTGAGAGGAACTTCATGAGCCATACTGCTTCCTTAGTTGCTTTACAAGCAGCTACATACTCAGCCTCCATAGTGAATTCTGCTATGCATCCCTGTTTGATGCTTCTCCAAACTACAGCTCCCCCATTTAGGGTGAACACTGACCCTAACATTGATTTTCTAGAATCCTTGTCAGTCTAAAAGTCAGAGTTGGTGTATCCCATAAGGATCAAATCCTTAACCCCATACACCAGCATGTAGTCCCTTGTTCTCTGAAGATACTTGAGGATATTCTTAACCGTTGTCCAGTGGTCTAACCCTAGATTGGACTAGAACCTATTAACTATCCCTTCAGGAAAACATATGTCAGGCCTAGTGCATAGCATAGCATACATTAAGCTACCCATAGTTGAGGCATAGGGAATGCGTCTCATATCCTCAACTTCTTAAGGTGTCTTAGGACATTGCTCCTTAGACAAATGAACCCTATGTCTAAAAGAAAACAAACCTTTCTTGGAGTTCTGCATCGAATATCTAAACAATATCTTGTCGATATACGTTATTTGAGACAACACTAGCGTTTTGTTCTTACGATCTTTGATGATCTGGATCCCAAGAACATACTGTGTCTCTCCTAAATCTTTCATTTGGAATTGGGCTGCTAGCCAGTTTTTTATGTCTGTCAGGTACCCTACTTTGGGATCGGTGTCCTAATTCTCCCGGAGTCTCATAATTTGTAAACTAAACACATTGTTATGAATAAAATAAGAGTTATTTTATTTTGTATTTACTCATATCCAATAAACCAAACTCCATGGTTATTATATGTAAACTTAAGCATGTATATGAGATATACAAGTGGATCATGCCTTAAGTGATAACCTAAAAAGATTTATAGTATAAGGATTAAGGAGGGATACCTGATCCCGGTGATACTACGGATATGGCCACTTTGTAGAGGTTTACAAGCGTTGTGAACTACTACAGATGGTTAATTCTGACCATTCATGTAGAGACATGCGAGTGGAGGTGTCCTATACAAAGAGTTTGTATAAGACCGGACCACGAGATGATTCGTCTCTTTATATAACGTTGTTGATACTTAAGACTTACATCTCACCTAAACGACCACAGGTGACATGTCCTCAATCCTGAGTGTTTTGGGAACTTCTGCCTTTGAGGGCAGTCCTTTGATTAGTATGGGTGAGAGTGACCAGATTGCCAACTCAACAAGTCTACCTTTTTGGGGATTTGTCTGATTTAGGAGTTGGAAACTCAGTTACACAACTCTTTCTCCGAAGCAGGGGTAAATAGATAGATTACTCTCTTAAGGGCCGATTACGAGTCTTGAACATAGTGACTACAGCTTCTCTTTGGAAGAGAGGACTCAATCATAGTAGGACTATCACTTATCTTCATTAGAGGAATCAATTGTACTTAAGGAGTTAGATGTAACTACAGGGGCATAACGGTAAATTGGACCAACTGTACTTATGAGCAATCTGTGAAGAGTGATCCCCCTGTTGATTGGTTGACATGGACACAAAATATATCTGCAGTAAGGAGAGTGCAGCTTTCGGTCTTTAGTAGAGTGTCCGATAGTTAACGAATGGTGGATCCCGTGACTAAAGAGTTTAGTCAGTTATTCACGTACCATTGAAACTTCAAGCTACAGGTCTTTAAGGCCTCTTGGTAGCTCAATGGATTCAAGTTGAGAATCAGTTATTGGTGTTGATTTGAATTGTTCAAATTGACAAGAGGAAATTCAATTATATATGATATAATCAGTGTGATGTATGAGATACATCAAGTGGAGGATTAATGTAAATATGATTTACATTAAGTACCATAAAATAGAAAAAAAAACTATGGTTTATATGTTTTATGAGATGAAATATTAAAACTATAGGTTATAAATATAATATGGTAAGTTGGTTATTATATATGTTTATAATAATATTAATTATTGGATAATTATCTCTTTTTCTCTAATAACCAATTGAGTGGGAGGTTATTGGTGGTTATATGGTAACCATGAGATAAAAGGAAAAATGTTTTCCTAAATTTAGAAGAGTTATTTGATTCGGAAAGGAACTCACAGAAAGACTATCAAGTGAAATTATTTCACTAAACGATAGCTCATAGAGAAACTAAACGATTGTGGAGTGTCACTATACAATAGTTCACTCAGCCGGTTGTAGCTAAACGATTGCAGGGCATTGTCTATACGAAAGGCTACCTTCTTCTACACGATTGAGCATTTGTCTATACGATAGACACTTCTTATCTACCACTTGCTCAATCGTCTACACGATTGTTGTTCCTCTAGTCTCTTCCTCTAACCAAGTCCATATAGAGCCCACACTTCTGGAATCTCACACCGAAAATACCAAGGTAACCATTGTGGTGGTGTCCTCACTCAACTCAACTGAGTTCGAGGTTTTGAAGGTCGTTCATTGGGTTCATGTTGTTCGTGTGGCGTTCGTTATTGATCGTGTTGTGTTGCGGTCGTTGTGTTCGAGTGTTCGTATTGCTGTCTTAGAGGCTGAATGAGCGTTCGTGATCAAGGGAGTTTCAAGAATGAGTCTTCAAAGGTATGATACT
This sequence comes from Benincasa hispida, assembly GCF_009727055.1. Taxonomy (NCBI): domain Eukaryota; kingdom Viridiplantae; phylum Streptophyta; class Magnoliopsida; order Cucurbitales; family Cucurbitaceae; genus Benincasa; species Benincasa hispida. The sequence goes on along the minus strand of NC_052354.1, from coordinate 34,273,629 downwards.
CTATCCCTTGATTATCTGTAAGCATGTTGTAGTTTCTAGTTGTTGCATGACAAGTTAGTTTCCGTTTATGTACTGTAATTGTGTATGTTCAATTTTGAATGGAATTTGGAATGATCCTTCCGGTGTCATGGAAATCCTCATGCCTGAATTCCTTCACCTACGTCATTCCCATTGAGTAGGATGTCGTCCACATAAAGTACTAGAAAAGTTACTTTCTTCTTGATGATCTTCTTGTAAACACAAGACTCATCAATGTTTTGGTCAAAACTAAAAGATTTGAGTGCAGTATCAAATCTAATATTCCAAGATCTGGACGCCTATTTCAACCCATAAATGGATTAGTTCATCTTGCAAACATTTTTACTCCTAACCTTGGGTTATGAACCCTTCAGGTTGAGACATAAAGATATTCTCTTCAAGATTACCATTTAGAAATACACGTCCATTTGCCATATTTCATAGTTATAATATCTGGCTATGGACAAGAGAAATCTTATGGACTTGAGCATAGCAACAAGAGAAAAGGTTTCCTCATAGTCAACCTCTTCTCTCTGGGTATAACTCTTTGCTACAAGTCTAGCTTTGAAGGTTTGTACCTTCTCAGCTGCATCTCTCTTTCTTTTATAGATCCATTTGCACCTGATGGGTTTTACCCCTTCAGGTAGATCTACTAGTTCCCATACTGAATTAAAGTATATAGACTCCATTTTGAGGTCCATGGCTTGGGACCATTGGTCCTTATCTATGTCATTTATTGCTTTTCTATAGGACAATTGATCCTCAACACCATCGTCAAGTATGACAACTTGAGTTTCAGTTAAACCCAAGTAGCGGTCGGGTCGTGTCATAACCCTCCCATTACATCGAGGCACTCTCAACGATTTAGAAGGATGAGATGGACCTAAAGTACTAGCTCCTTCATCAACCCTTGTTGAAGGACTAGCTACATCTTCAACAACATTTGTTGGCTCTTCAGTAGCTTTTCCTAATACTAACTTAGTACGTGGTTTATGATTCCTCATGTGGTCTTCCTCCAAGAAAGTAACATTTGTCGATACAAACACCTTATTTTTCTGGGGGTTGTAGAAAAGACCACCTCTCCTTTCTTTTGGGTAACCAATAAATTGGCACGGCCTTGAATGAGGTTCCAAATTCTTAGGATTTATTACAAGCACATGTGTTGGACAACCCTAGATATGGAAGTAAGCAAAATGGGTTTACGCCTCCTCCATAACTCCCAAGGTGTTTCAGAAATACTTTTCGAGGGAACAATGTTCAAGATGTGAACTACAGTCTAAACTGCATACCCCTAAAACGAGCTAGGCAATTAAGCATAGCTCATCATCGAGTGAACCATATCTAACAAGGTTCTATTCCTCCTTTTTTATACACCGTTTCGCTGAGGTGTACCAGGTGTGAAGAATTGGTATTGGATTCCATGTTCTATCATATAGTCCTGGAATCTTTTATCCATGTACTCTCCACCTCGATCAGATCGAAGTATTTTAATTGTTTTACTTAATAGGTTTTCAACTTCAGCCTTATACTCCTATACTTTTAAAGGGCTTCAAACTTATGGCCCATTAGATATAACTAACCATATCTAGAATAGTCATCTAGAAAAGATATGAAGTATTCGTACCCTCCTCGAGCTTTTACATTCATTAGACCACAGAGATCCGGATGTATCAACTTTAAGGGTTCTTTGGCCCTGTAGCCTTCTCCAATAAAATGTCTTTTATACATTTTTCCCTCAAGACAAGATTCACAAAGTGGTAATGAATCATCTTCTAACTCATTTAGAAGTCCATTCTTTACCAAACAATTGATCCTATCGATGTTTATATGACCTAGTCTTACGTGCCAAAGATAGATATTGTTACTTTTAGGAGAAATGAGTTGCCTTTTTTATTGAGTATTAGTAGTTTTAAACATCTCATGATTTAAAAGTGCTTTTATTTCAGTTGGTCTTAACACATATAAGTTGTTTTCTAATTTAGTAAAACAAATATGTACACCATTTTTAAATGAATTCTTCATTAACTAAAAAACTAATTGAGTGCAATTGTTCTAATAAACAAGAAATAGATACTAAGTTCCTCCTTATCTTGGGAACTATATATAAATTTTCTAATAAAAGAAATTTATTTCCATAAAACAACTTTTCGTTTCCCACTGCACGAGCTGAAACAACATCTTCCGTTCTGACTGTGAGCATCATCTCACCCTCTTCCAACTGCTGAAAGGAGTTATTTCCTCGTAAAGAAGAGCAAACATGATAAGTTCCTTCAGAATCAAGTATCCAGGAAAACTCATTATGCTCAATAAGGCATGTTTCTAAAATAAGTAAATCAAATTTACCTTCCTTTTTCCTTCTTCTTTTCAGTGAGGTACTTAAGGCAGTTCCTTTTCCAATGTCCATCCACATTACAGTGGAAACATTTGCCCTTGTCAGCCACCTTGGCTTTTCCCTTGCTCTTGCCAATAGCGGTGGGAGTCCTCCCCTTGTTTTCTTTCTTCTTCTGAATCTTCTTAGAAGCAGAAGATTGAGATATAGCTTTAGTCTCAGCGGATGAACCCTTGTGGAACTTTCTTTTGGAATGGGCAACGTTCGCCTCTCCTTCTATTTGTCCCTTGATTTTCAGAAAAGACTGATAAATTTGTAGCTCATTCAGGAGACTAGTCAGGTTGAGTTGAATTTTATTCATCATCGCATTACTACGAAATTGAAGAAAACTCTTTGGAAGATATTCCAGGATGAATGCAACCTGACTACGCTCGCCTATAACCGCTCCATTTTCCTCTGCAATGTTAAATTGGACCATCATGTCCAAGACATGTTCCCAAACAGATGTACTCTCTTTCATGCAGCAAGTGTAAATGTACTTGAGGGCATCATGGTGGAGTTGGTAGGACAGTTGCCCAAACATCTCCTAGAGAGATTCCATAATCTCTCTCGTCATGACCATAACCTCATGTTTCTTGGCCAAGATATAGACCCGGGCTTTTTTATTTGCCTTTGCCAGCAGTTATAAGCATCCTTTATTACTTGGGATGCATTACGAGCAGGGATCGGAGGATATTCCTCTGTTAAGACAAACTGCAGATCATCTACAACAAGAATCGTATTTAAGTTGGACTTCCACGTAGAATAATTTTCACCGATTAATTTTTTGTTTTTAAGCAATGCTATTATAGAGGAAGACATTGCTAAAAATAAACAATGACCATATTAGTTATCTTTTCCTTAACCCATCACACTAGCAAATAAATGCATAAAATCAAATCAAATTCAGCAAAGCAAGTACTTAAAGAACCCTAAGAAACTATTGATTCAGTTTTGCAATGATGCTTCAGAGGTTACTACTCATCCTCTAAAAATGAGACAATTCTCAACTAAATCTAATACTAGAATAACTCATATTCCTATAGACTTTAGCCATCGTTGTTCAGTCAAAGATTTATTAACACATTTAGCTCATCCCTGTAAGTGTAACCCTCCCACTTTATGATCCCAAAGGTATGTACCAACAGGCTACCGTTAGGAAAGACAACTATTGGTAATTAACCCAAGAAACCCTATCCTTTCAAGGAGTTCACGGTGTTCTGAATCCTATGATCAGACCCTCCGAAGGGATGGTTGCTCCAGGACAACATAAAGGCATATCATGAGACTTTCTCGCCTGTTACCATGTTAAAGTCGATCCGCATTCTCCTGTCCATTGCAGCTTATTATAATTATGAGATCTGGCAAATGGACGTCAAGACGGCCTTTCTGAATGGAAATCTTGAGGAAACTATTTATATGGTGCAGCCCAAGGGATTCATAGCCCAAGATCAAGAGCAAAAGGTTTACAAACTGAATTTGTCCATTTATGGACTGCAACAGACATCTCGATCTTGGAACATACGATTTGATGCTGCAATAAAGTCATATGGCTTTGACCAAAACATTGATGAACCTTGTGTCTACAAGAAGATCATCAACATTTCAGTAGTCTTCTTAGTGTCGTATGTAGACGATATCCTAATCATTGGGAATGACGTAGATCTACTGACTGCAATTAAGAACTGGCTAGCAACCCAATTCCAAATGAAAGATTTGGGAGAGGCTAAGTTTGTTCTAAGGATTCAGATCTTTCGGGATCGTAAGAACAAAGTACTAGCACTGTCTCAGGCATCGTACATTAACAAAATATTGCTCAAGTACTCGATACAGGACTCCAAGAGGGACCTACTGCCGTTCAAGCATAGAGTCGCTTTGTCTAAGAAAATGTGTCCTAAGACGCCTCAAGAGGTTGAGGAGATGAGACGGGTCCCATATGCGTCTATCGTTGGCAATTTGATGTATGCGATGCTCTATACTCGTCTAGACATCTACTACGTTATAGGCATAGTCAGTAGGTATCAGTCTAACCCAGGCCAGGGTCACTGGACTGCAATGAAGAACATCCTCGAGTATCTTCGGAGAACGAGGGACTACATGCTCGTGTATGGTTCGAAGGATTTGATCCTTACAGGATACACGAATTATGACTTTCAGACTGATAAGGACTCTCGCAAGTCCAATTCAGGGTCAGTCTTCACTCTTAAGAAAGGAGTCGTAATGTGGCGAAGCACTAAGCAAGGGTGCATCGCTGACTCCACTATGGAGGCGGAGTACATAGCGGCTTGCGAAGCTGCTAAGGAGGTCGTCTGGCACAGTAAGTTCTTGACAGACCTGGAAGTTGTTACAGATATGTCTAGGCCCATTACCCTTTATTGTGATAATAGTGGGGCAGTGGCGAACTCCAAGAAGTCAGGGAGTCACCAGCACGGTAAACACATAAAGCGAAAGTATCATTTGATCCGCTAGATAGTGCATCGAGAGGACATGATCGTCATGCAGATCGCTTCGTAGCACAATGTTGCTGACCCATTTACGAAGGCTCTCATGGCTACAATGTTTGAGGGTCACCTATGGAGCATGGGTCTACAAGATCACCCACGGCTGAACTAGGGCAAGTGGGAGATTTTATTGTACTGGGCTTTTATGCCCTAGTTTATTGTTTTGTACTAAATTTTTTGTACACCCCACTTCGCTTTAGGACAAGTGGAAGATTGTTGGGGTTGAGGCCCTAAAGTCTCGTGTCTTGTAGTTTGTAAACAGTATATACGAACACCTGTGATTGTTAATATATGATATTTACTTCACCTCTTGTTGTTTTGCTCATTTATTTGTTTTATTTTCTTTACCACAAACCAATAAATATAAAATCCCTGGTTATCTGTATGTGACTCAAGCTTGTATGTGGTGACATACAAGTGGATCATGTCTTGAGTGATAACCAAAATGGCCTGTAGTATATGGATATATGAGGGAAACCATATTCTGGTAATGCTACGGACGTGGCTCGCTTTATGGAATGGTCACAAGTGTTGTGACTTACCACAGATGGTCTGATCCTGATCATTCGTGTTGGGGACATGCCAGCGGGGGCGTCCTATACAAAGAGTTTGTATAAGACTTGACCATAGAAACTTCTCGTTATATAACACCGTTCATGACAAAGACTTCACTTCACTAAGATGACCACAGGTAACATGACCTCAATCTTGAGTGAGTTGGGAACTCCTGCCATTGAGGGCGGTCCTTTGATTTGTATAGGTGCGAATGGCCAAATCGTCGATTCAAACCTACCATTTTGGGGATGCGTCTGATTTAGGAGCTGGGAACTCAACTACACAAGATGGAATTCACTCCTTTCTCGAAGTAGGGGTAAGTAGATAGATGGCTCCCTTAAGGGCTGATTCTGAGGCTTGAACAATGTGGCGCCACACACCTTCTCTTGGCCCGAGAAGTGTTCACACATGACTATGTTGTATTGTTCATTAGAGGAATCAGTGGTACTAGTGAGATGTAACTACAGGGGCAAAACGGTCAATTGGCCCAGTTGTACTTACAAGCATCTGTGAAGCGTCATCAGACTTATGATTGGTTATATCCAATGGACACAGAAATATATTTGTGGTAAGAAGAGTTCAGTTGTTGGTCTTTAGTGGATCACTAACAGTTAACGAATGGTGAATCTCGTGGCTCGAGAGTTTAGTTAGCTATTCACGTATCGTTAGAGCTTCGAGCCACAGGTCCATTAAGTCACTTAGGTAGCTTGGATAATATTGAGAACCAGTGTTTAGGTTAATTTGAAATGTTCAAATTGACAAGAGGAAGTTCAATTATATATGATATAATTGGCTTAATGTATGAGATACATTATTTTGTAGAAAATTAAATATAAATATGATTTATATCAAGTAGAGGAAAAATATTATTGTAGATATATGATATCAAACTATAGGATATAAATATAACATGATTATATTTATTAATTAAATTAATTGATTAATTATTTAGTAATTAACCAATTAATTCACGTTTGAACATGATGCCACGAAGGTTAAGGTAACCGACAGGTTAAGGTTTGAAAATCATTTTCATTTTAGAGAATTAATTCAGTCGTACTTTTGATATCTCGCGCCCAAAAGAAACCGTGAAAGAGCGATCGCGAGAGCCTATATGATAGAATCTCATTCGTCTAAACGATCGTCTAGTTCACACGTTCTCTAAACGATCGTATACCACTTTCCTAAACGATCGTCTTGTTTTTCCTAAAGGATCGTGTATTTCTACTATACGATAAGCATCTCCACTATACGATAGCAGAGTTCTTCTCGCGCGCGCTTATCGTCTACACGAAGTCTTTTCCTCCGTCCTCTACCAAACTCACCAGAGCCCACTCTTTGGGTTTTTGATGTCGAGGATACTCGGGTTTCCCTTGTGGTGGTGTTGTCCCC